>NW_028249395.1:0-170775 GCF_964263255.1 Lissotriton vulgaris
GAATCCACCATCAATTCGTAATTATTACTTTTAGTCATCATATTGAAAGTTGAAAACAGGGTCATTTGAAGTGGGCCTTTACCTTTAATTACCATTACAAATTCTTTACCAGGGAAAATAAAGGAAAAGCTATGTCAAATATGTGTTAATTTTTCAGTAGAAGGATCTTCATTCTTAATAGCAAATGTGTAAAATCTGCCTCTGTTCACCTACTCTTTCTGAATTGGATATATTTAGCCAATTTACATAGTCTTGCCATGACCAACTTTTATTTTTTATTGAAAAAATCCACTTCACATTTCAGGCCCATCAACTACTTAATCAGGGCCGAATTCAAAAATGTGTCCACCTAAGTGGTCTTAGGTGTGCACATAAGAGAATTTAAATTTGCAATGTTTGCTAGTTTTTATGAATGGAAATCCACATATTGGACCTAGCGGATTCATTTGCATATCATATGCTCATCAATAACGGACCTGATGATTTGACACATCTGAGGGCCCGCTGGGAACTGGAGTTGGGACAGATGGAGGAGGTGGACCGGGAGGGAGCCCGGATGCACCCTCCGGAGATTGCAATGAAAATGAGCTTCTGCTCATTTGATTGCAAATCCTCCAGAGGGTGTATTATGATCGTAGTCAGTTATTTATGATGGGGAGGATTCCCACACCCAAATGCTTGAGGTGTGGGAATGTGGATGGGGCATTCTTCCATACGTCGTGGGCTGGTCCCCGCGTTCAGGAGATTTGGTGGGAGTTAATTGAGGTACTGTCGAATGTCCAGGAGGTACCAGTTCCTTGTATGCACCCAATTCACAATTCTGGGCATCCCAGGTGAGGTAGATCTGACCCAGAAAATGCTCCTCTTTTGTTCCCCGGGGTTTGCACCAGCAAAAAGGGATGTTGAGAGGAGATGGTGAACTCCCTGACACCCACCAAACACATGGGTATGACCTAATGAATGGAGGCAGAAAGGGTGGTGTACACAGCCTGGGGTTGCCCATGGAAGTTTAAGAAGCATGGGTAGGATGGATTTCTTATTTTAAAATCTATGGAGAAGGAGAAGCCACTCGACCCTTCGCCCTTCACCTCTCCCCACCAGTGTCCCTCCAAACTCTGATGAATCAGCTAATGGGGAATTGACGAACATTCTGCTCTCCCAAAGGACCCGGTAGCTTCCCCATATGGTCATCACTAAGCCACTTCGATGTACTGGGTCGTGCGGTTAACCATATGTTGGATGGACAACTGTACTATAAGCCTCATCAAATTGTTATTTTGTGGGTGGTGATTCTGAAGAGAATGTTTCAAATTGAAACATGCAATAAACAATTATTAAAACAAAGAAAATCCACATATTGATAAGGAAATCTCCTTGATGGACTTTTCTGAATACATAAACTTGCTATCACAGAGGAAACAATAGAGGAAAAGGATGTTAGGGATGATCATGCAACTATGGTGAATCCCCACGAAGGCACTCACTACAAGTGACCCATTATTTCCTCCAGCCTTGAAGTTACCCCTTCGATTTATCAGTCAGTCAGTCAAATATTCTTTATTTCGGCATGTGCCATAAAAGAAGCAGCAAGAATATAACATTTACTAAATATTTAAAATCGTTAAAACCCAAAAATTCCAATAAATACAAAAGTGACGATAAATAATTAAAAGTCATTCCATTTTTAAAATTTTTGTCCTAGCCCACCACATGCGACACAGGAACCTGTGAACCGCAAATACAATATGCAGGTCTTGAAGTTATCCCTTCGAATTATAAATTGCATTGTTTTGAAAGAGTTAGACTGCTTAAAGATAGGGAAAGCGTGCAGTAATAGGTGTGGAAACATTGATTGCTACATGTTTTTCCCAAATAAAATAGTGATTTTTGTGATGCAGTAGGAGTTCTCGGGGAAATCAATGCCTTTTCCGAGAGAATCTGATGAATCTGCTAAAAATTGGAAATCTTCCAACTTTCAAAAATATTGTCGTGAATCAGCCTTGCTAGAAATGGGGTTACTGGTTGGCTAGAGTATGCACCTAAGCCAGACAGGACCCACCACTCTAGTCAGGGTAAGTAAGTTACACACCAAAGATAACCCATGCTCACTCCATTGGTAGCTTGGCATCGAGCAGTCAGGCTTATCCCAGGCTCAATGTGTGAAGCATTTACACAACACACTCATACCAATAACACAATGAATCCACCAAAAAATAGACTCCACACAGTATTATATAAAAAGAGACTGCACTGCATATAACACAAGGCCCAAAAAGACTTAAACCAATAATTGCTTTTCCGATCTGCCAGTGGTTAAGCCTCACAATGAATGTAATATGTGAACAAAAAGCTTATACGTTGCAAGCATCATGAGAAAGAACATTATTGTGCCTATTAGACAGTCACCTTAAAAAGTACTCGGTATCCTGAACAGTGTAAGGCATAAAACTACATACCACAGAAAACACTGCAGGAATAAAATGCAGCAGATAATGAATAAAACACATGAATTGTGTATATACTTTACAACATATGCAAGTTTGTCAGAGGAAAACACATCAGTTACTGTGTCAACATAGGGCACAGCACCTCTGCACGCCTACTAACCATTACATTGTAATTTGCAAGTTTCCCACCACATACGATATAACCAAATATAGTTTGCGGCACACCTGCACTCCTATTCCAGGGAATATGGTAATTTGTTTAAAAAGGTAACCGGTTCTAGACCGGAGGCCTTGATAGAGGACTCACCCGTCCAGCATAACAATTGAGCCGGTAAGTGTGGGTGCCTCTCAGTGCAGCCTGATTGGGGGGAGCAAGCACCCACACACTACCAACTTCTGCGGGGAGACCTCGCTGGGTTCCCTTGCGGAAGAATCGGTGAAGACGGCTGCCTGCAAGCGTTCGGTGCAGTTCCCTAAACTCCAATACTTTCTGTGGTTCCCTTTCCAGGCCACAAGGGTGCAGATTACGTCAGAGACCTCCTCTGGTTTTGAGCGGCCATGTCACTTGCAAAAATTGGGGCCATCTGCGGGTTCAAGAGACCTCCCTCAGTCTTTCCTAGTGGCGCTGCCTAAGGATCCAACCACCTGCTAGGATGGCAGGCGTGCTGCTCCTTGACAGCCACAGGGTAACAGTGCCCAGCACCGCTGGTACCCTCTCCCTACTGCAGTAACCAACACACCCAGTCTGACGACTCAGAGAGCATGGGGCTCACAACGCTCAGTACATGCTGATACTTCTTGGCTCACTACACGCTGTTGCAACAGGCGCTGATCCCCGGCAACTTCTTGTTGAAAGCAAACGTGCTCCACACACACCTTCCTTACTCAAGAGTGCTCAAGGCTGCCAAGGAAAAAGTTTAGGGTGGCTGGACTCATGAGTCCCATGGCCAATTTCCAGGCAAATCATGAATCCTGCTGAACCCCTGAAAACCCCTCATAAGAACAGAGAGAGGGTAGGCAAGACCCACAGCCTCTTGAAAGCACTATGGCACACAAGGCAACAGGCCAGCATGCAGAAACAGGTCACAGAGCGGCAGTCCCTCCTGCAGCTCAGTCCACAGCAAGCAGCAGGCCAACACAACAAAGCAGTTAGTAAAGTGGCAGTCTCTCCTGGTAGCACAGCAGTTCCTTCTGGCAATGTGCAACATGTAGTGTCTAAATTCCTGGGGTCAGAGCCTTTGTACTTATATTCAAAATGTCTATAATCTAGGGGGAACTTCAAACGAACCATTAGAAGTACACAACACCCCCTTTCAACTCGCTCTGTCTCCAGATGTAGAGTAGGGGATAAATCCGCCCTATGTGTGGGGGCAGGACACAACCTGTACAAATGTAAGCTTGCCCGTCTCCCTCTCTTCCATCCCAGGAAGACCATCAATATGCAGATGAATGCAGATACCACCCTGTCACACACAACCCTCCCTGTGTGATGGCTGTCTGGAAAGTATGCAAAAAGCCCAGCTGTCAACCAGGCCCACACGTGGATTGGAGTAAGGCTGCAAAGCACATAGAGTCATAAGCACAGAGAAATGCCCACTTTCTAAAAAGTGGTATTTCTAAAATAGTAATGTAAAATCCGCCTACACCAATAAGTAGAATTTATCACCACTATTCCAATCATACCAAACATGGCAATGCTACTCGTTTCAGAGCAGAAATCATGGCTCGAGTCGGGGTACAACGCTGGTGGACGGCGTCCCCCACTTATTTTACTGGGAGCTCGATAGTTGGAGCAAATGGAGCCACACATTCACTCTTTGGCCTCTCTGGGGTGAGATCGGAGCTCATTCAGAACGCTGTTCAAGCGCTGGCTTCTCTGATGCAATCGCATCTAAGGGGTGAGCGAGGGGAGGCAATGAGTCTGATGGTGCAAGCCACCTTTCGTGGCGTCACTTCCTGTTGTGGTGTCAGCGTCCCTCCACTTCTTTTTCTAGGACTTGTGCCCTACCACTTAAGTACCTATAAGGGAATTTCCAATACTAGTCTATAAGAGAAGTAGGCCTCACAGCAGTGAGAAACCAAATGGGCTGTTTGTCACTACCAGGACATGCCACACAATGAAGGCACATGTCGTACTGTTTTTACCTACACAGCACCCTGCCCATAGGGTTACCTAAGGCCTACTTTAGGGGTGACCTATTTGTAGTAAAAAGGGAGTTTAAGCTTGGCAAGTAAGTTGAATTACCACGTCAATGTGACAGTAAATTGCACATGCAGACCTTGTAGTGGCAAGCCTGCGACAGGTTTAAATGGCTGCCTCTGTGAGTGGCACAAGCAGTACTGTAGGCCTACTAGAAGCATTTACTTTAAAAGCCCTGGGTATATGGGACACCACTTTACAAGGGACTTACACGTAAATTAAACATCCCAAACAGGTGTAAACCAATCATACCATGTTTAAAGGAGAGAGCACATGCACTTTAGCACTGATTATAGTTATAGTTATAGTTATAGTTATTGATTTATATAGCGCTGAATCCCCCATGAGGGTATCCCGGTGCTAGGCTGTGGCACCCTTCCTGGCTCTCCCTGTGAGGGGCGGAGCCAGGCATCCCAGCGCTGGTGGGGCCGTTGTGGAGATTAAGCAAGCTATTGCCCAGAGTTGCAGCATGGGGCCCATGATTAGAGAAGGCGCTGAAGCGAGAATTATCGAGTCCGCGGACATTGATCCTAGACCCTGCTGCGTCGGGAATTGAACCCTGGTCCCGGGCCTGATCTCTGCTTCAGGGTCTGCCGCCTCTAACCAGTGAGCCACAGTGGTAAACTGCCCAGAGTCCTAAAGTCAACAAAAAGATCAGAAAAATAGGAGAAAGAAGGCAAAACGTTTGAGGATAACCCTGCAGAAAGGGCCAGGTCCAACAAACCTCTAGATTGGTATCACTTGGTTGCCCCCATCCTGTGGCTAATTGATAATTCACTGTACACCAAGTGAGCCAGATAGCTCAGCAAGTTGGGTGCTTGCTGCAGAGATCTGTAAGTCACCGATCCTGGCAAAATGGACTCTGTCTTACATCCTTCATCCAACATATAGTACTTTGATAACCTTATACGAGCACAGCACATGACTAGATGACTTAAAATATATTTGTTATATAACATCTTGTTATTGAATTTAAACAATTAGCTTGCAATCATAGATTCAAATAATTAAATTCACATTTGGTAGAGGAATTACATCGCCAATGCTAAACAATTTACATCAAATATGGAGGATATGGCACCTCCATGTAGGCCTGTCTCGGTATGTGGTCATAGCACTTAGGGCATCCCACCACCCTCCCAAGCCCCACAATCGCCCATATGTCTATGGTCTTGATATGTCCCCCATAGGCCCCACACCGTATCACATTTTCGTGGACATCCTTGACCGTGGTAGACCAACTTCTTGGCTTGCTAGCACCAATCCAGATCCTACCCCATTCAGCCAGCCTGGGGGGACAAGCCACTTCCCAAACTTTTGCTATGTTTCTTTTGGCTACTCCGGCCGCAAGCTTCAACCATATTTTGCGATTTTTGTACCATACTTCCTCCCAAGTCCCACCTAAAAGGTGCCGTCTGGCCTCCAAAGAAACCTTCAGGTCGGTGGCTCTGACCATGACTCTTGTCACACCTTTTCAATAGTGTTGAATTTGGGACCGGCCGATAGACTTAAAATGTTTTTTAACATAGAATTGAGGGCATTGTATTGGTTATTATTTATAAAACATGGGCCTCATTTTCTGCTCTTAGTTCTTAAATGTGCCTAATTCTCTGCATGTTATTTCCTTTTTCATCCTTCCCTGTCATTACTAGTTTTCTGTTATCAATCACTTCAGTTTATCTTCTTTTTAGGTCGAGCCTAACAAACAGCGCAAGGCTGCAAAAGAGCTATTGTGGCTTACCAAGAACAGGGGCTTACATTCCGCTTATTGCTTATCATTGATTGACTACTCTCATTTGCTTGTCCCTTACTCCATGATTTTTCTTGTCCATCTTGTGTTTGTCTCTCCCCATCCTCTTAACTGGCTGTCTTGCATCCATTCATTGCTCACTTTTTGGACACTACTTTTTAGTCTGAGCCTGCTAAAAGGTGCATGCACTCTCTGCTGCTAGACAAATTGTGGACTTACCAATAACATACAAGTTCCTGGAGGCTTCCTTTTGCTTGTTATTGGTTGGCTTTCCTGCCACTCTCATTTGCTTACTTCTAGTTCGATGGCTTTCCATCTTGTGTTTGCCCTGCTCCTGGGGCAATGCCGATTTCTTATGTCCTTCCATTGCTCACTTGTAAGGAACTACTTTTTTCTTTTGTCTTAAGCACTTAAACACTTTTGAGTACCCCACAAGAGTACGTGGGTTTTCCAGATGTCTCCCTAGTGTGCATCTCTTCCCCCACCATGCACCACATTGCTCTCTCTCACCTGTGTACAAATTCCTCTCCCGCTATACATTGCTCTCTCGGCCAATGATTCTCCTCCCCACCCTCTCCCTCTGTGTTGACACCTCTACCCACACACTTCTTCTCCCGCCTATTGCTACATTTATGTGCTTTCCTTCCACCCCCCATGTTGACCACTCCCTCGTTGGCACCATTCATTTATAATTTCTTTTTTTTATTGACCAATATAAGTGGTGCCCTCCATGATAGATTGGTCAATAAAAAAACAAAAGAAAATGTCACCCGGGTTATTCTGTGGGCATGCGTAACTACAAAATGACACTACACAACCCCAAACAGCGACCACGTCCTTGCCCCAATTTTGTTTGCATATACTAAGCAGCATCACCAAAAAACACTGCTTTTTAGCGATGCTTCTCAGCATCGCCAAAAAGTACTGGCAAGACCAGTAGATTCCAAAGGTATGATCTATTAGTTTTGCCCATGCTTGATTAGGTCTGGTGCTAGCCAGGACATTTTAATTTTAATAAGTTCTATGTAAAATATTTTCACTTACAGGAGCTTTTCAGCCTTCTATCCTCAGCCATTGGTGTGGTGTCATTCACATTTTTCCTCCACCACTACTGCATATAGCATGGGTCAGTAGATCAGTCCACCTCAGTCATTGGCTAACTTCACTGTGAGTGACAGCATCCTGCTCTTCCACGAGGCGCACGTCTGCACACAGAGTACTTCCTTTCAGTGCCAAGGCCTACTCTGGCAATGCGAACTGTAGGAGATCAAAAAAATATGTCTGCTTTTTGCAATGTTTTTCTTTTTTTAATTGGCGAGGGCCGGACAGATCCCCTAGCAATAAAGTTTAACAAAAACCTTGACAAAAAGCATTGACAAAGCCAAAGTGCTAGCAGCCAATGCCAGATCTATTGGCTATGTCAATGCTTGGCTTCTTTGTCTCTTTTCTCGCTTTTGGTTTCAGAATTCGCTTCTAGCTTCTTTACGGTCCTCTTTTGTCATGATTAGGTTATCCTCATGACCCTTCTCTTTTACACATACCAGAGTCTCAAGGAGTTTGCACAGCTTTCCCAGAGAGTGGATAGGGAATTTGGGTATTTATTAAAATAGGGCCAAACTATTCATTTTAAAGCACATTTTTTTAAATTAATGAGCACCACGTCAAAGGTTTTCAGAAGAGAAACAGTTCAAATATTCTAATAATTCACTGTCTGGCATACTAGTTAAAAGCATAGGCTTTCATTGCAGCAGGAAATCATGTATGTGCCTCCAGGAAGGTCTGTACCACTCTCCTCTCACTGCTTTCAGGCTGAATGGGCTCAGAGTATGAATGGACATGCTGTCATGCTTCCCTGGATGCAGTCTACCAAAGGGCTATCCCTATGGCTCTATGGCTGCAATGCAGCGTTGTGATTGGTTTTGAGCGTCTTGGTTCGACACTCAACCAGGGAACGGGGGCCTGGCCTTGTTCTCCACGCAGGCTGACCAAACAGTCATTTCACACTTAGGAGTGGGCAAGCCACTCCTTCCCTGCCCTGTACAAGTCAGAGCACATTTATTTATTTATTTATTTATATTCTTATAACGCGCCTGAATCAGCCCCGGAGGGGCTTGCAGGCCGAGTAACAGGTGGGGGGGGATTTAGGGAGGGGGAGTTTGCTCAGCAGCCCCACCCACCCGCCCGCTCGAAAAGCAACAGGAGACATAAAATGATAATAGCTCAAAATTATTTCCATTTTCTGTTTCCTTTTCAGTGCACTGCTTAAAAGCAGTGGGGCGACCCTCCTCCGCCATAGCGGATGAGCCGCCCCAGGTCTACTAGCCTCCATATCTAAAGATCACTGCTGGCCCAGAATTCACAGGAGCTGCCTCCACCGCAGCAGCAGGGAGAGCACTGAAATTCTAAATTGGATCCAGAGATTTTTACCTCTGGGAAATTGGAACATGAGCACAACCAAGAATGCATGCCAAGTGGAACAAAGCATGTGAGAGTGCACAACTGACTGAAGCTGTGAACTGAGCTATAAAAGACAAATGCCAGGCAGTGCCTTGTGCACCAAGCAAGAGCTATGTGTTCACTGGTAACAGGTGGAGGAAGTCCAAATGTAACGCTTAAGTAAATTAAGTAATAGAAGCGGCAATCTGAAAGTGATGTATAATACTTAGGTAAGCCAAGCAGGGCTGCATTCCTAAAATCCAAGCAGGATAAGATACTTTCCAGGACCACCAATCTTCTCCCTTTAACTAAGAGGCAGTAAGTCATTTTCCTTAAGCTCTTCAAAAAGCGTGACATGTACCAGAGATCTTGTTGATATGTGGGCAGAATGGGGGATCAGCATTGACAGCCATGTCAACATTTTTGATGGTAGTAGAAGTGGCTGGAAATGGACCAGGAACCAGTGACTACCCAACACAGGTCCAGGTCAAGATGATTCCCTAGGACCAATAACTGTCTGCCTTCAACTTCAAAAGGTCAATGGTCATAAAAAAAGTGACTAACACAAGATATTCGTGAAGTTTAAGGGGAAAGTTAGTATTACTACAAGTTTGTTGTATTAGGAATAAAATATCAACTTAATAGTAGTCAAAAAAGCAAAGTCAAAAGCACAAAAAGAAGGGGTTAAATGTTAGAGAACCTCTAAGTGCTTAATATTTGTTATTAATCAATGTCCTGTGTTTTTACATTTAAAAATAAAAAGAACTTTAATTTGCTCACAAATAAATACTAAACCTAAAAATATAAATGTCTATACTGAGACTGAGACTTTTCTAGCACCACCTAAACAAATTATCTATCTAAGAAAATCTCTTAGAGATAAATAATAAAGCCCCTCCGTGTGATAAGTTCACAATAGGAAGTTCTTCCTATTCGAGTTGTCAGAAAGTTATCAATGTATTAGCCTTTCTCCTGCATTTGTCAGAGATTTCACAATGTAAGCCCCTTTCCTAGTTCTTTTATCAAAGAATTCAACATGTGAAATCTGTCTCATAGGGTGTGGTGAAAGCAGCCCAAGGTTGACTCAGGTAGATGTTGTGGACTAGAGAATCATACCTGAGAAAAAAACAATAGATCAATGTGCAACCAATGTTTTTTCTTTAAAAAGGAAACGTACTTCAATTCATACACAACTAAATACTATACTCAAAATTACACATGTATACAACATTTCAGTCTGCGACGCTCTTTAATGGGAAACTCTTCCTTTAAGAACCTTGCAAACTAACCAGGGTGCAAATGATATACCCTAAACAATATCACAGGGCAACTAACCCTGTAAAAGTAGTCTGCTGCTGCTGTCTGTAAGGTACCTTGTGGCAATTTCCTCATCAGTAGGTTTAACCCTAGAAAACAGCAGTGCTACTATATAGACCTGTTGGGTAATATGAGACCTCTCACATTCCAAAAAGTTAAGCCTACAGTCATTCAAAACTTACAATAAAGGGCTACTGCCTGTAATCTCAACATTTATAATTCAATAAAGCAAGCCTTTTGGCTGTAGGATAAGCATAATCAAGCAGGACTATGAGATATCTGCCAGGAGAGAGCCACATCAAACACTGGTGGTGCCTAAGATGACTGTTTGTTGGCACCCCCAAAGACCTCCTTCTCTATGAATCCCCTCACTACCACCCTTTAACAGTGACCCTCTAGTCTTCGTAACCACTCTCTCTCTCATGCTTTTCTTTTGTCTTATAGCGCTACTCATACCAGTGTAGGGTGTCACAGCACTTTATATCACACATGTTGCACAGAGACAATAAAGCAGATGTGTAAATCAGTGTATAGGGAATGTTATGTAAGAAAAAGTACTACAAGGCAAAGGAGACACATGTCATCCATCAGTGCCGGACTGGGAACAGCAACCAACCCTGACAGATTTCTGCCCAACGGGCATTAGGAGCAGGGGGAGGGGTGCTAACGAAAAGCATTACTTTTGTTACAGGAGGGCGATATACAGCACTGCTGCAAAACAGGCCCCCACTGGCACAAAACTGTCCCCCACCCCTCCGGCCCACCGGGAAATTACCCGGTGCCAGCCCTGTCATTCATATTGGTAGGCAGTATAGTTTAAGAGTGTTTGATCTGGAGAAGCACACACTCCGATTTTAAAATGTACCATCATGGTTGGGGGTTATCTTTGCTAATAAGATTTGAGTTCAACCCAAATGAACCCTTTAAGCAACATTAAGACTGGGGAAATAATCCTAACTCTCTTACCTATACCTTGCAGTTTTCACGCAGCTTTTAGCTCACTGTTCTATATTAGGATTTTAATTTATAAATTGCAAGTAACCAAAGGATCTCTCTGACAAAAGCAGCCGCTGAAATGTTTACATTATATGCACTTTTGTGAACTACATGGTGCACATTGTTTGCAGTAGGCATATTAACCCTCTGCGCTACTTTATGCTCCCAACTCTCTCCAGCAGGAACATTAATCACCAGAGTTATCTTGCCATTTTTATTATTGCCTGAAAATTGCTGGAGGTTAAGGAACTCTGCAGCAGGTGCTTTTAAATCCACTATACATTTGACAACACAGCCCCCTCTCACCCCCTCCTCCCCCCCCCCCCCCGCCCCCCCCCAGGTCAGAGGCCGGTGCTTTAGCACTGATCGAACCGCCGTAGAGCCTGTCCCGACATCAAACATTTCAGAAAGCTTGAGATTAAACTTTAACATGTCTATCTGCAGATGTCAAACATATTTCAGTGCCACAACAAGAATGAGGAAATATGTATTAAACCCCTTTTTATTGCATTGTCAGAGAGTTCAACTTGCAAATCCCCTTTATATTGTTTTTCTGGCGTCCACTGTGTAAAGCATCTTCCAAAGGTGCTTTTCATAGAGGTCACAATGTAAAGTGTTTCCTTATTGAAGTTCTAAGGTTCATATTGTCCAACCCCCTTCTTCTTGCTTTTGGCAGAGAGTTTACAATGTAAAACCCCTCCAATTGTCTCTGGAATTCACAATACAAACCGTATTCCCATGGTGTTGAGCAAGGAGTTCCCATCGGAAAACTATGTCCCAGGACAGCAGTAGTTATTAGGCCACAATTGTACCAATGGAGGAATTTCTCCTTTGGTGTCCTGGAACCTTTGTACTTCAGTCTGTGAAACTGTGAGCCAAGTACACACACCTTTTAGCACTTGAATCTCTGGGTAATGAGGCAAAGCAGTCCAATGCTATCTAGGGGAGATGATGGGGGATATAAAATCCTAACTCAGTAATGCACAAACATAACAATAAATGAACATCTAATGCTTCTTTAATAAGGAGAAGTAAAGACTATGAACAAAATGAAAATATATACAATATTTCATGTGGAATTACAAAATTGAATTCCTAATACCTGGCAACTAGCTGTGTAAATGCAATCTACTCCCATTATAAATGTGAAATATCTTGTGACAATTTGCACACAAGCAAGCTCTAATAATTGTAGACATCAGCAATGGTCATACATAGGCCTACTGAAAAACATGAGGCAGTTCACAGTCAAAAAGGTTAAGCCTACAGGCTTTGTTAAGATATTCATAAATTAAAATGAGAAGTATACTATCTCTGTCATCACATTTGAAAATAAAAAAGTAAGACTGTCAACTTTAACTTGAACATAAGCTTGGCCATGTGGGATTTGCATAGAGAGGACCATCAAACAATTTAGGCACACTAAACTCTCCTTCAAGGGGCATGGCTGGGCCTAGGAAGAGAAGTATGTACAAAAACCCTCACTATTGCTTTTGTCAGTGAGTTGGTCAAGTAAAACCAATTGTCAAATAGGTTACTTCAAACCTTCCTTTTGTATTTGTCAAAGAATTCACAATGTAAAATACTTTGATGTTCTTTTGGCAAGCAGTTTCATAAAGGCCTACTGGATTGAACATATGATCTCCACAATAAATAATTCATGACTAATACCTTTGCTATAATGTTTCATAGGAAAAAGGTTCTTTGTAGTGTCCACACTGTAAATCTTTGTCACCGCCAGCGACAGATGCATTTCAATATTCTATATCCGATTAGGACTCCGCCTCTGAGGTTCCATCCATGTTCTGAACCCTGAATTTACCCCTCAGTCTTAGAGGTCTTTCTTTTGTCTGTGCGGCTCTTCATTTTGTGTCCTTTGCCGATTTATCTTAAAACCTTTGAAGCATGTTGGGCAAGGGTAGTTTTTAGGGTCGAGCCTGCAAGTGCATGTGCTATTGCATGAGTCTCGCTTGCGAGACCATGTTGTATACAGAAAAGGGCTTGGAGCCCGCCCATGCTTACCATTTGTGTGCTGCAGCACCACTCTTCATCCCAGCCTCCCGAATTGGCTAATTCAGCTGAAGCATTACTTCTGGTGCTTGTAGTGGAGCACCGGCCAAGCACAGATTGATCAAACTTAATCTCAGTGCTCGTCCGCTGCTCCTGACGCATTTGAGGTACTATTTTCTCACCCCTCCTGCTGCTCCATCCTCAGCATTTGTTTTCATGTCTTTTGTTTCTCACCGCCTCTTTAGAGCCCAGCTGATTAAGTCTGCCCTTGAGTTTCCTGATGGGTCTTGACATTTTACGCACAGACAAAAGCTCCACGACATTTGTCTGATGTTGTCGACTCACTGTGTCTCCCAACACTTTTGTGTTGTCTCCCAAACTTTTGTGTTGGATTCAGGAAGGTTGGGTGTTTTTTGCCTTTATTTTAGTCCCTTTAACAAATGCTGAACAACAAATCATCACTTTTTTTAGTGAGGGTAGTGCGATCCTAGGGGTACTACTGACAGTTTGTGGCAGCCATGGCTTGCTTACCTCTTATGTGTACTGCAGTGGCACACCCAGTCCTCCCCATTCTGCAATGCATGTAGCTGATTGACCATGACACCTTCATCTGTACCAGTCCATTTAGGCAACATACCTTGACTTTCTGCCCTGGTGCAAGCAGAGTTTCATTTGTCCAGTCAGAAGCACGGCCCAGCGTGGCCCAGCGTATCCCTGCATGCAAAGTGGTGTTTGGTATGAAGATATGACCTACCAAGCTAGAAGACAGGGCCATTTGACAGCAGCAATTACACAAGCTACTCTCCCATACCAGCACCCTCATTCCTCCCACAAACCAATTGCACGGGTCGTTTGCCAAGTTTTACATTTATTCTAACAGAAAAACTATTTAGATGAGATAATCTGATGCCAACTTCTCTAGTGAAGCTCCCGTTGAGTGAAGCTCCCGTGGAGTCCATTTTCTTTGTTTACATATGATAGGCACGAGCAGAGAGTGCAAACTAACAGAAAATATGTGTGGCCTGGTTTCATGACTTTCTTTCTGCTCTGTTCTGTTTGTATGGTGTTCTGTAATTACAGTTTTATTTGTGTAATGGGTACAAAGACACTTGTTTAAAGTACAGTGTCTGTTTCATGTCCTTCCTACACCTTTTTATAGAAACAAATTACCTTGTTAAGCTTCGGGACATTTTCTGTTGCGTTGTTGTTGTTTAGATTTCTCCCATGGTATTTTGCTAGTTCGAGGCTTCTTTCAAATACACAAGAAGGTAGGCAACTTCATTAAAGAAGTCTATAGACACCCCCTTTCTTTTTTTTCTTATTTAAAACATTTTGGAATTTTGTACTTCAAATTTGAAATTTTGTTAATGGGGTATTTTCATTTTGTGTGATGTGCGCGGCTTTCTTTTTCAATTCATACTTGCCAGCCTTTCATTATTAGGTTGAAGCCTACCACACAGCAAAGCTGTCTGGTTTGCTAAACACATCTGTAGGACATTTCCCTGGAATGCATTCTGCCCATTGCTACCTTTGGCTTTTTGGTTTGTAACTCAAATTTTCTGGCTTTCTATGTGCTGGCTTTACTTGTTTTAGGCTGTCCAGGGTGAGTTCGTCCCTCCCAAGGAGCAAAGTCTTTTCCGACCAACTCCCCTTGCATTCTTCCTCTCGCGCTCCTTTCTGTAAACAGGCCTGTAAATCATGATCATATCTTGCCACATTTGCTGTGCATTCAAAGACTTAGGTCAGCTGTCAGGCTCTGTCTTCAAGGGAGCTTGTTCTTTACTTTTCTTTCTCTGACTTCAAAGTGAGAGCATTTGTGTGACAATCTTGCTGGATACTGGAGGTAGGAAAGGTTTTTTTCTGAGCCCACAACAACAGTATTTCACAAAATATCAGAATTAGGAACACAAATAAAGCACATTTTTTGTTAATTCTCGAGAATGTTGGAAACAAATACTAGGTGATGCCATTTCCGCACATTGTTTGTGCGCTGTATAACTTTATTTAGTAAAACTGTATGTCTGCGCAAATGTAATGGTCATTTTAAATTGAAAATCTGTTGTCTGTAATGACATTGTGATACCACACCAGGCATACTCAACTCTACCCCACTCCATTATGCACCAATCGACACCATTGGATTCTACTATGCACCACTCCACTTTACACCACTCCACTGCACTCTACTCCACCACTGCACTCTATGCAACTGCACTCTTCACCACTTGACTCTGTATCACTCAACACCACTGTACTCTTCGCCACTGTACTGTACACCATTCCAGTCTAGGTCACTCCAATATACTCTGCCAACTCCAATCTACGCCACCCTGCAACACAGCATTCTACGCCACCGCACTCTATGCCAATACACTCTCTGCCAGGGCAATTTCATCTGTAACACTCAATTCTACACCCCTGCACTCTACACCTATCTACTGTGCGCCACTCTAATCTACTCTGCCTGACTGCACTCTGTGCCACTGCACTCTACAACATTTTACTGTACGACATTACACTTGATGCCACTCTACCCTACGCCACTTCACTCTACTCTGAAACAATCGCCACTGCACACTATGCCACTCTACTCCATTTTGCACAACTCCACTTACACCACTGCTCTCAACACCACTCTTCTCTAGGGCACTGCACTCTATGCCAATGCATTCTTCTCTGTGCTGCTACATGCTACTGTGCTCTGTGCTGCACCACTGTGCTCTGCCACACTGCGCTCTACTCTGCCCCGCTGCCTCTCAACACCTATGCCGATCTGTGCCACTCTACACCTACGCCACTCTATGCTGCTCCACTGTACGATATAGCTAACTAAAACACATTGGTAAAACCAATAGCTCTTATAAAGCTGAGAAGTATTAGCTTTGCCAATGCCTGTTTATTTTGTAGTTAATATGGCAGTAACCAACACAACAGTTTTAAGTGTATCTCGGTTCTAAATCAAAGATATCACAGACCTTCCTTATAAACCCTTTAGCAGAAAAGTCACTGATTAACCTCCTGCTCTAAGCCAGAAGGGAGTGTTTATTTCAGCCATGTATAAGCACGCTACTCAATAGCCTTGCTCCTAAAACTGAGAACTTCCTGCCCCCTCTGCACTGGGCTGAAGCAGTGGAAGATCTTCCTCTAATGATCTATGCAATACTGTGGAGTGGTACCATGTGTGTTTACTAGGTATACTAAACAGAAGCCATGCAGTTTTTTAAAAACAAGTATTAGCAAAGGCAATAGGTCTCACCTTTACCTTTGGAACCTACTAGCTTTTCCAATGCTTTTTTGCCATGCTGAACAGCATTGGTAAAAAGCAGTGCTTTTTGCGGATGTATGTCGTTACAACGCATACTTTTACAATGCATACCTTTACAACGCACTTTTTACACCGTAACATCCATTACAACGCATTCCATTACAACGCATGCCATTACAACAAATTCTTTGAAACTACCTTTACAAAGCATTCCACTACAACGCATACTACATTTACAATGCATACCATTACAACGCATACCATTACATTGCATGTATGGTAAGTATTGGATAGTGTAGGGGTCAAAATTACTATTCTAACTCCAGGGGGTGCAACAGTAGGGTAAGTGTTAGATAGTGTAGGTATGCGTTGTAATTGTATGCGTTGTAATGACATGCGTTGTAGTGGTATGCGTTGTAGTGAAATGCGTTGTAATGGTTGCGTTGTAATGGTATGCGTTGTAATGGATGTTGCGTTGTAAAAGTTTTGTTATAAAGGTAGTACGTTGTAAAAGTTGCGTTGTAAGTGTTGTTTCCCGCTTTTTGCTGATCCCTTCTTGTAGCGCCAAAAAAGAAAGTTGCAATGAAGTGGCACCCAAATAGCATGAACAAGCTCCTAAGCACCTTGTAATAGCCAGAGCTAATATGTCGGTCTTGATCTGGAAGCAATCCAGGAAGCTACACTGTTCTAAAATATACGGCCTGGTAAAGTCGCTCACTTTCTACTTCTCTGCCTCACATTCTTTCATCAATTTGTTCTGCAGAATTAATAATTGTATTGACAAAATGGCCTCCATCCTTCTCCCTAAACACTGACAAGTGAATCCCTGTCAGAGAGGCCACACACCTTTCACTAGGATGGACAATGCTGCAGAGGTATCCGTGGCCAGACAGAGTAACAACAACTGCTTGAAACCAGAAGACCAGGCCAGGCTCAGAGAGGATAAGACTTGTTCTAGGCAAATATCAGTTGTAGCTCAGTTCAGCAGAAGAACGCTGGCTAAGCTCTGAAGGAGGAATTAGTTTCCTTTTCTTTGATGTATGTCCATTTGAAATGAACCCAAACATGACTTAATAACAAGGCATTTCAACTAGATGAATCAGTGACAGAATGTGCACCTGGTTTTGTTAGCCCAATGCACATGTTTCAGGGCTCCCACTTCATTTGTTTGCCTAGCTGTAGACTTCATGGCCCACTCCAATTGTGATCAGATAAGATAAGATTTTCTGAGTCGCTGAAAGGTTTCTTCTATGAGCCAAGAAAAATATACAGATTCCAAGAATGCAAAGCGCTGAGGGAATGAAGCTTATAGTGGGAGATGAAAAATGAGATGCAGATGTGCAATTAGGCAACCAATTTTTCATAGGAGCCGGAAGTTAGTGTCCAACAGTGGTGATAGTAGCCTGGATCCATCTGGTTGGACTACCTCTTGAGTAATAGATGAAGAAGTGCATTGTAGGAAACTTGACGCTCCCAAACATATTGCTACTTGCTTCGTTGAGATCCACCGGGACCCATCTGGTGACAGTCCCGAGGATACGGAAAGCAGGAATGGGGGCACGTTCTTTTGGCTACTTAGCAGCAAAAAGTTGTAACTCCCAACCTCTCTCCCTCCGGGAAGAACCATCAGAGAGACTCTTCCGGAAAAGATAAAAAATGTGGCTCTTTACCCAATAGGAAGGGATTTTGCATGAATTTGTGAGTTACTGATTCTCGGAGTTACAGTGAGTACAAATAGCGTGGGGACACACCAGTGGGTGTAACCAGGCGCTCTACAAATGTAGAAATATCAAATATTCGTGATTCTCTTGGACCACCTTCACGACAAAAAGTTTGTTTCGTACAGTAGTTTCTGTTCAATCAAGACTCTGCTTAGAATAAATGTGCCAATAATTTGATACCTAAATACATAGAACTAAAATAATTGTGCTATAAAAGAAGTAATATTATTCCATTCTATAAAAGTGAGTTGTTGGTGACATCATTCCCTCTACCTCAAAGAGAGACACTCATTCGTTGCGATATGGGCTTGTTCGAATAAAAGCATTTCAGGGCTGTGTCTCAGCTTCAAGGCCAGTCCTCATAAGGGAGCGCAATATGCGTACAAGGAAGAAATAAAGTCTCTCGTGAGATTATTATTTGTACATATATACATATATACATTCTACCGTGCATATGTGCAGTGTTTAATTTGTAATAAAATTAATTAATTAACAAGAGCAAAGGTATGTGGTATTTCTTAGGAACCCACCGCCGGGGCTGCGGAATGCCAGGGTCGCCACAAAGGTTGCCTAGGTTTGACTCCATCTCTTTACTGTTTCTTACTTCGCCCTCCACCTCCTATCTCACTCTAGGAGGTTCTTTCTCGTCCCTACTTTTTCTTTTTCTCCTCCTTCCTGCCTTTTTTACCTTCGGGATAAAGTCTTAGAAGTGCAGGTGCCCACGTCGACCTCCAATCACTTGTACAAATTAAGGTCCTTATTTATGAGGCCTTGTGACACTTTTGCGCTGCCGGTGCATCTCGTTTTGAGATGCACCCGGGGCGTAAAAATGTGCCATGTTGCTCCATATTTACAAAGTGACACATCATAGAATACAAACAAAGATCCTGGAGTAGAAAAGCTACTCGCGCCTCTTGTTCAGGCCTTTGGAGCACAGGTGGAATCACCATATGAAGCAGACGTCAAAAAGTCTGCTGGGAAAGGAAATAATCGTGAGTTGGGTTTTTTTTTTTGCAGAGTTTTATATAGCGCGAACTTGACCCGAATCGGGTATCAGAGCGCTTTACATAGCACCAGTTACGTTACATGAGGACAAAAAAAGCATTCATTCATTCATGCTTTTAGCAAAGGCAATAAAAGATCTACAAAAAGTGCATAATATGCTCCGTTCTGCGACCATAAAGCATATGTGGCAACAATCAAACCTGATTCAGGTGGGAAACTCACGTATTTTAAAGCCTAAAATAGCTTCAATTAGTCTTTTTCTGCCTAAAATTGCCCCCTCCCGGCCCCCATTTTAATGTAAGCCAACTGGGAAAATAAATACCCCGATAAATGTTTTTAACTCTCCCTCTTTCCAAAGGTTGACATGCATGATGCAGTCCTCCTAAGATCAAAACATTCACGACAGAGGTGGCACCAAGCTACCCAACTATAACTCCCCTATGCAAGACATTTGTTGCATTTTTTTTACATTTTACAAGTATGGCATCCACGTTTAGCACAAGATGACCAGAGTTCACAGAGCAGGAATCTGTATTTAATGTCAGGAAGAAAAAGTTGAAGAAAGATGGGTCTTAAATGCTGGCAGATCATCACATGAAAAGACTGAAGTGAACAGTTAAATGCCTAATGAAGAAATGTTTCTAATGGAGTAGGGTCAAGTCTCCACTGCAGATCAGGAGACAGAAAGTAAGATTCATTTCCATGGACTTGAAATCTGTAACTTTGAACATCTGCGTTCCTGGCACCATTGAAACTGCGCAAAGTACTTTTCAAAGCAGGAACAAAGAGGACATGTAGTGAGTTGGCCTGACATATTGGATGTCTGTTTTTTATGGGTCAAGTACAGAGGTGACGTCAGAAAGGAGATTTGAATCCCTACTTTTTTTGGGCTCCAACAATCTGTGGATTTCTATTGCATTGTTTAACCTCTTCGGTGCTCGTCATGAGTCACAATGGAACCATGCTCATGACGAGCTGGTCTCGTCATAACGGCTCTGCCCACGCGCGATTGATTCCCCGCCAGTGCAGGCGACTTAATCAGTGGGTGGGGTCGAGATGAGACCAGCTCGTCGTGAGCGCAGGTCCACTGTGACTCATGACGAGCTGGTCTCATCGCGAGCACCTCTGCACCGCGCTCATCCCCCCCGCTCCCTCCCCCCCCCCACCGCAGGGGAGGGGTTAAGCAAAGTAACAAACATTGATTTCTATGGCTCTTTTATACATATTAATCATCTCTTAATTGACTCTACAGCATAATAGAGTGTTTTTATGTTCACTGGAGCAATTTGCATGCCCGTAACTGGGCAATGCCATCTTTTTGTGTGAGTATGGTGCTGAGGTTGCTTTGTGCTTTGCTGTGCTTTGCTTATACTAACCAACTGTTGTGACAGATTGGTTATCAGGCTCAATCTGGCCATGTATGCATCATTGTCAAGGCTTTAGTGTGTCTATACAACAAGTGTATAAGGAGGACAAGATGGGGGTTAACAGACATATTTCAAGTTTGGGGGGTAGAGTCCTCCATTGCAAACGTGGCAGATGTCCCGTCCGCCGCAGTGCAAGCGCATTATGGCCACTGCCACTAGTAAAATAGTGGACGAGATATCCGGCATGTTAAGTGACAGACTCCCTGGCCTAAATCTCTAAATAGGGTCCTAAAACTACAATAGATCAGTACATGCAGAAAGAATAAGGGTAAGGATAATTAATGTGTACTGACAACTTCGTTAGTAGGAAATAGAAAATATTTGACATGCCCAAAATTAAGCTTGCTCGTCCAGATACCGAACTAACTTGTGCAATGAAAGTCTTTAAGAAATTGGGTTGTTGGTTGACTGGGGTGTGAGCCCCGGTCAAGCAGCAACCACATTCCTTGTCAGGGTGAGGCACAAACCAACCCTAAATCAACCTATGCTCAACCCTCTGGTAGCTTGTCACAGAGGCTCCAATGAGATGCCCAGTGTCGTCGACGAGGCTGCTGTCGACGAGGGACGTGAGGGCCTGCACAGAGGATGCATTGCACAGTAGCAGCTCCTATGATCTGCGGCAGCGATGTGGGCCATTGCAATGGGTCCAATCTATATAGTAGAAAAGACATTGGTTCTACTTGGGATTGTTCAAGGCAACAGAAGAGATGTGTCAGTCCCGCTGGCTCCACAATGGCTGGCCGAGCACCTTAAGCCCACTTCCAATGGTCCAGGACTGGGATGGTACCACTTGACAGGGTAGACTCACAGATGGCAGAGTCCAGGTGCAAGGTTGTTGGAAGCCTGTTGTGTCCCTGAGGCTTCAGATCAGCCAGCTAGCCTTTAGAGTCAATCTGGGTTCTGGGTTCAAGAGATACAGGTCCTGTCCTTCTCATGCGGGCAAGAAGGCAGCGGGCGGCAGGTCTGCGCAGCAAGCGGCAGGTCTGCACAGCAGGGCTGCAGTTCTTCAGAGCAGCAGCCCAGCAGAGTTGCAGTCCTTCTTCCTGGCAGAGTATCCACAGGCCATACGTGTACTGAAGTAATGGTGTCTGAAGTTCAGTTTATATACTAAGTTGTGTCTTTGAAGTGGGGAGAAGCTTCTAGAGGTAGAGGTATGCCTTTGAAGTGCGCAGGTGTCAGGTCGAAATGGCAGTTCAAAGAATGCACACAGAGGCTGCAATGACAGACCTGAGACATCTTTAAAGTGCCTCCATACCTAGGATGCCAGGTCTAACAGTGCCCCACCTTGCCAAGTTGTATAAGGAGGCACTTTGCTCACGGAGGATCCAGATACTGGAATGGCCCAACTAATGACGCATTCAAGGCTTCTCTCCCACCAGGGACTTCTAGGGAGATGATAATGGAGTGAACAGGTGCCGCATATGGTACACAGAATTGGGTTTGCCAGTCAGATGGCAGTCATTACTTCCTTAATGGCAGCGCACAGAGGGGTGCCCAGCTGTTCTCCTATTGGCCAACAACATTACCAGTGGTCACGTGAGAGCCGGTCTATCACAGCAGTAGAGGTGGACTCTGTGCTACTTCTTTCTCTCCACCGTCCCCATTGTCCCCTCAGTTGGACGGCAGGCGTATCCAGTTTTTGGGTTGTACTACCTCTTTCCCTCAAAGCAGTTTTCATAACTTACGACCGACATATTCTTAACTACATCAAGAGAATGAAATGTACACAGAGGTGAACATGAGCAGGGTGGCCTCTTGTAGACCTGCAGTTTGTTGTTGGCATGATCAGTTCCTGAAGGTGTATCATACCCTAAGCGTAAGCCAACATTTGTGCTAGTGTGACAGTAAAAGTTACATTTACTGTACATACTTCTTTAAGGTGTGGATTTTTTTTATTTTGTCTCTCTGCCTAAGTAATTATGCTGAGTAATAAGCAGTTCACAACTTTAACCACAACTTCCTGCGTGAAGAGAAATTGTGTGCTGTCTGATCTGTTAACACAAACACACACAATTCTCACACACAGAAACTTTTAATGTTCGTTGTCTTGCCCCGTCGAGACAGATTCCAGGTCCACTCATCCCCCCCTTCCCCCGCACATTCCTCTCTTTGAAGTTATGCTGTGATTATTTTAATGACTTCTGGTCCAAAGTTTCTTAATATCCAGACATCAGGCACAGACGTCTTCAGGACTTTCAGCCATAAAAGCTGGAGCTTGTAATTCCGCCCGTCACAAGGGTGTGTGGGAGTCAGCACAGCTCGTAAAATGAGTTCAGCCGACGCACCGCTGGAGTACCGGGCGCATCCGCCCTCCTGTGAGACAGGACAGCAACAGCAGAGTTGGATGGCACGTCCTGCACATGCGCACTGGGGGGAATTCTTGGAGCAGTCCTAAGTACCCCAAGGTTTGCATGCTCATCCTCACACGCTCACATACAATTAATTACACTGGGCCATATGCAGGAAGCCAAATCGCAATTTAGGCAATGTGCAATGTAGCACACAAAAACCCACTTGCAAAATAAGGAATCGCAAAATTTGCGATTCCTTATTTTGCAAATGCATTTAAGGATTCCCAATTTGCGATTTCTTAAATGCAATGTAGGAAGCACCCAAGTTGGGCCATTTTGGCTTAAGGAATCGCAAATTACCACCAAGTTCAGGTTGGTGGTAATTTGCGATTTCTTTGAAAAATTCACTTTTTTGCATTTTTCAAAGTGCCATATGGCACACATACATGTATGTGCACTACATGTGCACACATGGTTATTTCAGGGGCGCAACAGGATGTCCTATTGACACCCTTGCAACCTTGAAATTGTATTCTCAATTTGCGATTCTCTAATTGGGAATCGCAAATTGAGAATGTCTTCCCATTCATTCCTACGGGCCTTCTAGCCCATAGGAATGAATGGAAAGGTATTCCTTATTTGCGAATCTCAATTTGCGATTTGCAAATAAGGAATATGTAGGATTCGCAAAATATTTAGCAAATTCTACATACATTGCGTTTTGCGATTCTCTAATTGCGATTCCCCAAAAATTGCTAATTGAGAATCGCAAAACGTGTTTTTCCTACATATGGCCCACTGTCCTAGTCCTAGCTCTAGGACACTCCCGCGCCGCACGGCCACCAGCTGCTGCGTGTGCCACCCCCTTCCTCTGTGCCTCGCTGCCCGTCTGCCGCCTCGTAGCCACGCCCCCTCCCTCGAGCGGCGTGGTCCGGGATCGGCGCTCCTCTCCCTGTGCCCCTGGCGTTTTTCTGTGCTTAATTGTTTAATTTGCCCCTGGTGTCTTTACTGTATTTACTGTTTAATTTGTGTTGTTATCCTTTTTCACTGCTGTTTCCCCCGCTGTATTGCCTGTCTCTCCCTGCCTATCGCCGCCCTCCGTCTTCCCTCCCCGCTTCCCGCCACCACCGCTGACCCCGCCCCTTTTTTCCTTCTGTTCCCTCCCCGCTCCCGCCTCCCAGCTGCTCCGCGCACCCGCGCACTTCGCCATATATGGCGACCGTGCGAACGCGCAGCGGTCACGCGCAGCGGTCACGCGCAGCGGGCGCGCCGATTGTGCGCCGAAGGCGCGCCAAAGGTAAGCCCGTCTACGCCCGTCCGCGCCTGGACCGCGCCCAGTGCCAGGACCCCCGGCCCACGAAGACCCCGACCGACCCGCCTGACGTACTCCGCCGCCACCCTCATCGCACTCAACACCGGCCGATTCCCAGGATGCCACCAAGCCACACCACGACGCACCCACGGACCCTTCAGCTGCCACGCCTGCAAGTTCACCTGTATCCGGACCTGTCCCGCACCAGCACCCGCCAAGTCGAACACCAGCAGCACCCACCTCAAGTGCATCCTGCTCAACACCAGCTCCGTCCACAGACACGCCATCGAACTCTGGAACCTCCTAGACGCCACAGCCCCTGACGTTGCCTTCCTCACAGAGACCTGGATGAACGCCTCTTCAGCTCCCGACATCGCCATCGCCATCCCAGAGGGCTACAAGATCGTCCGGAGGGACCGCACCGCCAACCAGATGGGAGGAGGCATCGCCATCATCCACAGGAACACCATCCATCTCACGACCAGCACCGACAACACCCTGACCACCGCCGAACACCTGCATTTCCAGATCCACACCGACCCAAACACCACCCACAGAGGCACCCTGATCTACCGACCTCCGGGACCACGCACACAATTCAGCAAGGACATCGCCGACTTCGTCAGCCCGCATGCCCTCCCCTCCGCTGACTACATCCTCCTGGGGGACCTCAACTTCCACCTGGAGAACAACAACGACCGCAACACCAGCACCCTGCTCGACAACCTCGCCAACCTTGGACTCAAGCAGCTGGTGTCCACCCCCACCCACCTCGCCGGACACACACTCGACGCAGTCTTCTCTTCCAGCACAGACATCAACTTCAGCCACGCCACAGAGCTTCAATGGACGGACCACAGCTGCGTCCACTTCACCTTCAAGAGAACGACGACCCACCACCACCAGCAACAGGCTGCCCGCAGAAGCTGGAACAAGATCACAGCAGACCAGCTCGCCACCTCCCTGAGCCAGCACCATCCTGCCAGCTCAGCGAACCCCAGCCAGGCCGCCGACAACCTCACGAAGTGGATCAGCAACTGCGCGGACGAGCTCGCCCCGCTGAGGACCCCGCCCAGCAGACCCGGCAGCAAGAAAGCCCCGTGGTTCACCGACGAACTCAAGAGCTCCAAGAAGAAATGCCGAGCCCTCGAGAAAGTCTGGAGAAGGGAACCTACACCGGACAACAGGACCTCCTTCAAGCTGGCCACCCGGAAGCACCACCAGCTGATCCGCGCCGCCAAGAAAACTGCATTCAAGGACCGGCTGAACAACAACGCACACAACTGCAAGGAACTCTTCAACATCGTGAAAGAGCTATCCAACCCCAGCGCAGGAAACAACGACATCATCCCATCGCAAGACCTCTGCAACTCCCTCGCCTCATACTTCCACAACAAGATCGCGGACATACACAACAGCTTCAACAACCAACCAACGCACACCAAGACCGAACAACCACCCCCCACCACCACCCTCCACGCCTGGACCCCGATCAGCACCGAAGACACCATCCGCACGATGAACTCCATCCACTCCGGATCACCGACCGACCCCTGCCCTCACCACGTCTTCAACAAGGCCGACGCTGTCATCGCACCCCACCTGCGAGACATCATCAACACATCCTTCGACACCGCCACCTTCCCTGAGAGCTGGAAGCACGCCGAACTCAGCGCTCTACTCAAGAAACCCACAGCGGACCCCACCGAACTCAAGAATTACCGCCCCATCTCGCTCCTCCCGTTTCCAGCCAAAGTCATCGAGAAGACCGTCAACAAGCAGATGGCCGCCTTCCTCGAGACGAATGGATCCCTCGACCCCTCACAGTCTGGCTTCCGAGCCAACCACAGCACCGAGACCGCCCTCATCGCCGCCACCGATGACATCCGAGCCCTGATGGACAACGGAGAAACAGCGGCCCTCATCCTCCTAGACCTCTCCGCGGCATTCAACACTGTCTGCCACCGCACCCTAGTACAGCGCCTCAGCAACGTCGGAATCCAGGACAAGGCGCTGGAATGGATCATCTCCTTCCTCGACGGAAGAACACAGAGAGTCCGCCTACCACCGTACAAGTCAGAGGCCACCGAAGTCATCTGCGGCGTCCCTAAAGGATCCTCACTGAGCCCCACCCTCTTCAACGTCTACATGAGCCCCCTCGCGGCCATCGCACGCCAACACAACCTCAGCATAATCTCCTACGCCGACGACACCCAGCTGATCCTCTCCCTGACCAACGACCCCGCCGCCGCCAGAGCCAACCTGCACGAAGGGATGAAAGAGGTAGCCGAGTGGATGACGACCAGCCGCCTGAAACTGAACTCAGACAAGACGGAGGTCCTCATCGTGGGCTCTTCACCCTCCACCTGGGACGACTCCTGGTGGCCTCCCGCCCTGGGCACCGCACCCAAACCAACAGACCATGCACGCAACCTGGGCTTCATCCTGGATTCCTCCCTCTCCATGACCAGGCAAGTCAACAACGTCTCCTCGGCATGCTTCAACATCCTACGCATGCTACGGAAGATCTTCTGGTGGATCCCCACCGAGACCAGGAAGACCGTCACCCAGGCCCTCGTCACTAGCCGACTGGACTACAGCAACGCCCTCTACGCCGGTACCACCGCCAAGCTCCAGAAGAGACTCCAGCGGATCCAGAACGCCTCAGCCAGACTCATCCTCGACATCCCACGAACCAGCCACATCTCCGGACATCTGAGAGACCTTCACTGGCTCCCCGTCAACAAAAGAATCACCTTCCGCCTCCTCACCCACGCACACAAAGCCCTACACGACCAAGGCCCGAGCTACCTCAACAGCCGAATCAACTTCTACGCTCCCAAACGCCACCTCCGATCAGCCAACCACGCCCTCGCCGCCGTCCCCCGCATCCGAAGAGCGACTACAGGAGGAAGGTCCTTCTCCTACCTGGCCGCCAAGACCTGGAACTCCCACCCGACCGACCTGCGCCTGACCCAAGACCACCTCTCCTTCAGGAAGAAGCTGAAGACCTGGCTGTTCGAGCAGTAGCGGCACCCCCCCACCCCCAGCGCCTTGAGACCCTACGGGTATGTAGTGCGCTCTATAAATGTCATTGATTGATTGATTGACTGTCCCGTGCTGGTAAACCTTGAACCCCTACTAGGACAATGGGGAGGTGCGCTATATAATTATTTTAGACAATGTCAAACACTTATACACCCAAAATCCATCTAGAGTGAAATACAACTTTTAATAAAAGCACATAAATAAAGGTGCCCTAGTCAATCATTAATCTGCATTATGCGGACTTCCCCTACCCCAGGGCAGCTAGAAAGCATTGCCCTTTGAGGACCCGTCCTTTCCACCAGGGCGTTTAAAAACAAGGCCTGCGAATATTCAGGCGCAGTAAAGCTCGGATTGCCTGTAAGACGTATGGCCCCATTACGCGCAGCCCAGCTATAGTTGTAGGAATACCAGGAGAATTACATTTCTGGTTCCGACCTGTATCCCCTTACCTAAATCTGTATATTCCAAGTTATTTGAAGAGGAATGGGGAATAACATGCAATCTCACTCTCCAGGTCAAAAACCAAATGCAAATCCCCATACAATGCCCGGCCCCCCCCCCCCCCCCCTAGCCCCCCCCCCCCCCCCCGCCCCCCAATCACACTGGTCCCAGGGATTCCCAGATACAGTCGAATCACACAGAGTAATTCCAGGTGCAAGGACGGAGGTCCCCCCAGAATCGCCCAGAGCATCACCTGTCCCTGGACCCTGGGAAAACCATGGGCTCATATTAAAAGCCAAGGTGTCCTCGTTTTTAGAGCGTTGACACTATTTCTTGCACGTCATCGGAAATCTCTGCAATTGTAAACTGTCAGCCGGAGGGGTGGGGGCGAGTTGATGAAAATGCGCTAAGAACACAGACCTGTGCCTGAATTTTTACTGTCAGTTTCTGCTTTGCTGCACCCCCCAAAACTTTGTGCTCAAAGGGGGGTGACCACTGCAGTGGCGGCTCCTCCGCTAAAGCGGAAAAGCGTCGCCCCACTGCTATTTCAGCAGTGCAAAAAATAAAAATTAATTGATAACAGGACGTTATTATCATTTTATTTTTTTTATGCGGGAGTCGGGGCGGGGCTGGCTCAGTGCGCCAGAGTAGTTGAGGAGTGGTTTGCACTCCTCTAAGTGCACATGACGGTTTAGCCGGCCCAGCCATGCACATTTGGCATGTTTTCCATTGGGCTGTGTTGCACAGCCCCATGGAGAACATGCCCAGCCTCCCAGGTACTGCCTGAGCGTCCAAACAGGATGCTCAGACCAATCACGACGCTGATCCTGCAGCGTCATGATTGGCTGGGAGAGTCCGGAAGCCTAGGTACTACCGGTGCTCCCAGCACAGCAGACGAAGGAGAGGCATGCGGCGGTGGAACAGGCTTGCAGCAACGCAGCAGAGAAGGTACAGTAATTTAATTTTTTTTAATCCACCCTACCACCCCTGTTCAGAGGTGGCCGCCTCTATGGGTGAGATCATTTCTGGATGTCATCCCCGAGAAGTACTCACAGACACTAAGATGTGTTATGATAGGGGATTTAAACGCTAAAAGTCTCTACAGATGGGTCTATTTACGCTAGAAAATGGTGCCACCATTCCTGTAAGACCAATTTCTTTCCCATCATAACTGAGGCTGTCTTAATTACATGCTAATGCTCTGGAATATACATAAAATATGCTACAACTGGTTCTGTCGGGCAAAAAAAATCCCTAGCATTCCATCATTAAATGTACAGAAATTAACAGAAACACAAGAGGATGAGATAAATCAAAGTTAGTATATTGTACTAGTTGTTATATTTTGGTTTTTTTACATATGTGATGCTGTCAACAAAGCAGGTCCATAAATGGAAAGACGAGGACGTGACTTGTAAGTGAATAAGTCTTAAAGTGACACAGTGTATGAGTGAAGACAATATATACAGTGCAGTTATATACAAAACAGCATGTAAAATGTTACAATCAATAGACATCCATCCCTAAGCGTGCAAATCTCCACAGACCCTCTTTTGAATTCTGTTATTTTTGTGGGGTGGATGATGTAGGGTATGTAATGTCATGATCCGCTGAAGATTCGATCCAAGATTGTGCTTTATTGCAACAGAGTCACAGCAGTCTTCTTCAGGACATGTAACGGGCAGCCTCGGTGGTAGTGGTGTTGAATCCCACTTGGAGTGCTATAGCCAAATTAAAGATGCGAAATCCACCAACCGTTTGATTCAGTAGTACTGGTGTGCGATACCACATGTGGTCCTCAAAAGAATTGAAGATGCGAAATCCACCGTCCGGATGGATTCAGTAGTACTGGTGTGCGATACCACATGTGGTCCTCAAAAGAATTGAAGATGCGAAATCCACCCTCCGGTTGGATTCTTGAAGTGAGCAGATGCTCGATTGAAGCAAACTTATTCAGAATCTGGTTCCGTGAGTCAAGGCTTCAGCACAGCTATTCCTGGAATGATCACGCTGCCTGAAATATAAACAGGCGGGAGTTGACAGGACAGAAATTGGGATGCACAGAAATCAGGCAAAATATTTGACAAGTTGCTGGCCTTGTTGCTGCACAGTAACCCTGGGCGTAGTTTGTGTAGTAGCACTACGCGTAGCTACGCGAAGTGCACTTAGCACTATGCACGCTACGCGTAGCTATGCAAACTGCGTAGTGCGGTAGGGAAAATGCTGTTCGCACTGATTGCACAGTGCCTGATGCTTGTCCGCACTGTGCAATCATTGCAAACGGCATCTTGCACAGTGCAAGCGGTCGTTTTCTGCCGCTCTAGTAAATTTGTACTCGAGCAGCTGCTTTCTCAACACGGACAGGTAGATTCTCAACACGATCGGTCGCGAGCATACGCGACCACTTGCAATGAGAAACCTAACCTCCCCACGTTGAGAATCTCGCCAGGAGGTTTATTCTCCACGCTTGCAATCGGCAACTTGATGTTGCTGATCGCGAACGAGGAAAAAGTCTTTTCGGGATGTTGATTTTTCTAATACGCGGTCGCCAACTTGACATTGAGGACCACGAGCAAATAAACATGCCGGCTACGCTACGCGTTTTTGCACTGTGCTACGTGCAATTCTTGTAGTGTGTAATAGCGCAAACTACGCACGCTCTGCGAGCGTAGCATAGTACTACGCCCAGGGTTACTGTACATTACAATCCTCTGTTGATTCCTGTACAATTCGGGCTGAAGTGACTTTCCTTTATAATACTTGCTGATGGTGAGGTCTTCTCATTAACAGTTATGGCTGATGGCAGAGCTCCTTAACGATATGTGTGGCCATCTCATGAACAGTCATGGCTAATGGCATGGCTCCTTAACAATACTGGCTGATGGCATGGTTCCTTGGCAATTCAGATAAACGACATGGCTCCTTAGCAATACTGGCTGATGACATGGCTGCGCAACAATACTGGCTGATGGCATGGCTCCTTGACAATTCCGACTGACGACGTGGCTCTTTATCAATACTGGCTGATGACATGGCTCCTTAACATTACTGGCTGATATGGCCCCTTAACATTACTGGCTGATGACATAGCTCCTTAACAATACTGGCTGATCACATAGGTCCTCAACTATACTGGCTGATGCCATGGCTCTTTAAAAATACTGGCTGATAGCAGAAGTCCTTAACAATACTGGCTGGTGACATGGCGCCTTAAGAATACTGGCTGATGACCTGGTGCCTTAAGAATACTGGCTGGTGACATGGCGCCTTAAGAATACTGGCTGATGACCTGGTGCCTTAAGAATACTGGCTGGTGACATGGCGCCTTAAGAATACTGGCTGATGACATGGATCCTTACCAATACTGGCTGATGACATAGCTCCTTAACAATACTGGCTGATGACATAGGTCCTCAACAATACTGGCTGAGGGCAGAAGTCCTTAACAATACTGGCTGATGACATATCCTTAACATTAAAGGCTGATGGTAGAGCTCCTCAACAATACAGATTAATTGCAGAGTTCATTCATTCTGGCTGATGACACAGCTCCTCAACAATACTGGCTGGTCACTATCCTCCTAAACAATTCTGGCTGATGGCATGGCTCCTTTATAATACTGTCTGATGGTAGGGCTACTTTACAATACTGTCTGATGGCTGGGCTCCTTTACAATACTGGCTGATGACGCATCTCCTTTACAATACTGGCTGGTCACTATCCTCCTAAACAATTCTGGCTGATGGCCGGGCTCCTTTACAATATTGTCACTCCGGGACGCCACGAGAAACAAGATTACGGAATACAAGCACCCTATTATAGGTGCTCGGTGGTTAGTGCCACGAACACCGTATTACATTATAGACTGGTGGCAGTTACGCCTACACATTTGGCCCTTCCCGGAGAACGAAGTCACGAGGAATATAGGGAAATTCCCCACGGGAACCACCAGACCTCCTGTGGAGCTATAATTCAACTGTACACATCATCTGATCGTATACTTAACACCAGTCAGCCTTGGCGAACTTGGAAGACAACTTTAGGATTTCAACTGGACCTATCTCACCTAGTGAGGACACCGTCTCTACAGGTCATAAGACTTTGACCCACAATTGGTAGCTGCTTGTTTGATCCTCATATTTCTGTCCAATATTGGTGACAGCACTGAATTATACTCTTTTGCCCTGACGAAGTTCCTTAAAGGCAAATGGAACGAAACGCGTTGGCTGTGCCTATGTCCAATGAATACTACTAAATAAAGAAGAAGATATTTAATACATTACTGCCTTTTTGACTCTAATTGTGTGCACCTTCCATTCTATGTTTGCATATTTCTGATTTATACACCTATTGGTAGCAGGTGTAGGAAGCAGTTTGCACCACCCTAAATTTAGAACTATAGGATCTGGAGTGCTTGACCGGGTCTGCTGCCTTGGTCTTTTTGGAATATTGGCTGATGGTAGATCTTCTGGCAAATACTAGCTGATTTTTGGACTTCTTCACAATCTAGTCTGGAGGTGTCTCCTTGCCTAAGGAAAGACTCCTTCGCAATGCTGGCTGATGGATGCATCTCCTGCCCTCTACTGTATGCAGTGGTTTCATGTAGAACTCTGGATCTTGGAGGGTATGATTCACAATACTGGACTCCTGCCCCACACTGTCTGATGGGGATACTTGTTCACCACACTGGCTAATGTGCAGGCTGCTGCACTATATCAGTGAATGGGAGCTGTCTTTGTGCAAAACAGAAAAGGAGCAAATTCCTGAGTTTGTGGTGTATTTTCACCTAGGCTATACCACCATCTCACCATGTTCTTTGTTTAATTATTTATTCCCCATGCGATGTAAATTTCAATGTATGTCATGCTGGGAAAGGGTAAGCCAAACAAAAAAAATAAATAATGGAATTCAATTTGCATTTTTACTTTCAAACACAGACAACGGCAGCAGAAAAAAGCTGGTGTGCGAGGCTGCTTGCCTGGGGTTTGAGGTGATTGCCACATTTGCACTGAGCTCTCCTTGGCACTCTTATAGGAACACCTGCGTTCACATCACACAGATGCTAGGGGGTTTACAGCAGTGGTTAGTGCTATCCATGCCCCTTAATGTCTGCAGATCCTGCCAGTGCTTAATTTGTAAATAATAATAATATAATAAGTGCAGAGGCCCACAGGGTTTCTTTGGAGCCTGCCACTGGCACTCTCCAATGCCATGGATGGCAAACACAAACATTCCAGGGATGGCAAACACCAATACAGCCCAGGCTTGCTTCTCCCTAATACCCCTTTCTTTCACCACCGACACTCCCTGTCTCTGTATCTCGCTCTTTGGGTTCTGTGCATGCGTGCAGAGTTTCATTTGTAAAAAGTAAATAAATAAATAACAATAGGAGCTGAGACGCATAGTTTTTTTCCCTTAAAAGCCCACCGCCAGTGCTGCTGAATGCCATAGTTGCTGAAAACCAGCACTCCAAGACTTAACAGTCTTAATTCCACCCCACACCTCTTTCTTCCACCGCCCTACACTTCCTGTCTCCTTATCTCACGCTTGCAGGTTTTGAATCCTAGGGCCTCATTTATGAGGCTGTGCGTCAGTTTTACGCCGCCGGTGCGTCACTTTTTGTGACGCACCAGTGGCATAAAAAATGCGCCTTGTTGTGTCATATTTACAAAGTGACGCATCTGGGTAGATGCGTCACTTTGTATACACCTGCGCCACATTATACCTGCGCCCGGTATAATGTATGCAAGGGGGGGGCGTATTGACGCAAGGAAGGGTCGTAGAAGTGACACCGTCAAATCTATGAGATTTCACTGCGTCACTTTTAGGACGCCGTTGCGTCAAAATCTTGCGCCTGCCTCACAGCAGGCATAAGACTGACGCAGGCCCTTTCACATGGGGCTTGCCCCATGTGAAAGGACTCATTGCTGGAGTTGTGTCACTTTTGTGACACACTCCAGCAATGCGTCACTTTTGCGCTTACAGATACGTCAGAAATACTGACGTATCAGTAACTCCTTGCAACATGATGCGTCATACAGTAAATATGACGCATTAGGATTTTTGCAAGGAGTGCGCACATAGAAGTGACGCATCGCTGCTTTCACGCAGCGATGCGTCATTACTCATAAATGAGGCCCCTAGTTTTTTTCATTTCCACTGTTTCCTATAAACAGATATGAAAGCAGCCCTTCTTTCTCCCTTCTGCCTTTCTCACTCTGGGTCAACATCCGAGGACTGCCGGTGCCACCACCTGCAATTCCCTGTACAAAGTCAGCGTTACAAATATTGTAATGAAAATATGTAGTGAATGGAAAATAAATCATGAGTCCCTGGATATTTTAATAATAATACCATTTATTCACCTGGCTTTGACATTCGTGTAATGTGATTGTAAAGCAGCAAATGGATGCAGCGTGTGCTGCCCACATTCACTGAAGCAATTACGCTCTGCACTGAAGCCCGTGTTTATTACACAAGTCTTCAATTAAAAGAGAAACTCCACCCCTCAAAGGACAACAATGCTGGCTTGTGTGCAAGGACCAGACATGGTCTCAATTATTGTGCTCGTGGGATGCGGGAGGACGGGCCCCGGAAATGGATGGAACGAGAATGACAGGGTTTAGCAAAGTAACATCAGAGGGACGGCTGTGTTCATACCCTGCGAGCAGGACGCAGTGGGAGGAGGGCCAGCAGATGTTTCATGCGGCCACACCTCCTGGATACACATCTATAGCGATGAAAAGCACGTGTCCTTCTCTTGGAGAAAAGTTATCCAGCAGAAGATATAGTAATGGAATGAGTTCCTCCCTTTTCAGTCCACACACCGCCACAAAGTCAAATCAAACCCGGTCTGCAATGTAGACCTTCAGACTGTCATAACCAGGGCCACTGGAATTAGGGAAACAGCTGTTACAACGCATGCCATTACAACGCAAAGGTTTTGTTGCAGGGGGTTTAAGGTGTTGGATTTAACTCCAACCGGTTCCCTACTAGTGCACACACTCGAGTTGGAATAGTAAATTATATTATTCCAACATCCAGCGCACCCCTGACAGCAAGTCGAGGTAAATATTTGCGTTGTTATGGCATGCGGGGGGAAAGCATGCGTTATTTATAACGTCATAAAACCCTGGAATGATACAGCACGGGAAGTCCAAATTGTGTGGCAGAGTTGACTAAATTATGTGGCAAGAAAAGACAAATTATGCAGCGAAATACAGCATACTTTGTGATATTACTTTCTTATTTTTACATTTCTACGCAGATTAACACTGTCAGAACAAAGGATTTAAGTTATTAGTACCAGTTAAACGCCTAACTACAGCAATAAACAACAGAAAATAAATGTCACCCTTTACAAACGGCCTCCCACTGCACGGCAACACGTGTTGCTAAGTTTTTAGCAACTTTTGATTCATTTGAGTAGGAAAAATTATTTTTTATTTAAATCTGCAGATTATACAGCAGATGATTAATTGTGTGGCAAATGTAGAAAATTTGATATGCGCATAATTACATTATTCCGGTGCCCTTGATCATAACCAAGTCCTACAAAAAATACTATGAAGTCTTACTAATACTAATAACAGATTGTGTGCTATACAAGTGCAGGAACTCACACTAGTGACAGGGAACAGCCCTGCATCCAGTGAATAGTGCACAGTTGGATAACGTGTAAGGATACAAAAAAAAGGATGGGTGAAAGCCAAAGTCAAGTCTAGGTTTTGAATTGAAATGAAATGAAATGAATGAAACTTATATAGCGCACGACTTACCCTGGGACATCTCAGCGCTTGCTTAGGGAACCCGTCCTGGTATTCCCCTGTGAGATACCCTGGCAGGGTATCCACAAGGTGAAAGCCAGGCATCCCACCGCGAGGGGCCGTTGTGGAGATTAAGCAAGCTATTGCCCAGAGTCGCAGAGTGTGAACCCGTGAGTCGAGAAGGCACCGGAGCGAGAATTAACAAGTCCGTGGAATTTTTGAGCCCAAGACCCGCCGAGGCAGGGAATTGAACCCTGGTCCAGGGCCGATCTCAGCTTCCGGGTCTGCCGCCTCTAACCCCTGAGCCACACTTCTCCATAATTGTAGTGCAGAGATACATTAAGGCCAACTAGCCCCAAGTTTGCTTTCAAATGAAGTAGGCATATTGCCAAGTAGGTAGTCCACACCATTGTGCCACCCTCCGAGCTCATCCAATAGCCATTGGCCCAAACAAGATTTTTCTAGAAGGATGTATGCAAACGTCATGCAGTAATACGAGGACAAGACACTCAAAAGACTGAAGTCCTCAGATATGCTACCAGAATAACAAGGTATACTATAAACAGATAAAATAGATGCAATCTAGATAAGAAGCCTTTGACTAAAATGCTATTACCAGTGACACGAGACTAAGATTTCTATCGTGAATGTCTAGACAGAACTGAAAATACCAATAAAGTCTATTTTAAAAAAAAACGTCAATGCAGTATATGCACAGAGCAAAATGTTCATTGCCGAACAATATATCCGATTTCAGGTCCACCTTTCAAATATGAAGTGTCCAAATGTCAGCAGACTTCAGGAATTTCCCACACTGATATCTAAGCATGTCCATTTTTTAATTCACTGAAATACCATGAAATATATCCACATCAAATGTGGAAAAGCACACAAAACAAACTCCTATCCTTGTGGATTTGAAATGTAAAAGTCACGCAAGTTAGATAGTGGGGCTCAGGCAGCTTCATTAAATGGCACCACAGTTATGAGTTAATAAACATGTTATGTTGATATAATTGGACTAATGCGAAATATCTGTCGAAATTGTACCGTAGAATGTGTTAATAGAAAATTCAATATGTTTTAAAAAAATGAGTTAATAAAAATGTTTAGTTTTCCTTTTTTCATTAATCAACCTATCAATAACTAAGTCACACACAATTTGTTATTAAAACCTCGAACCCAACTTGACGTGGGCTCATGAACAGAGCCGTCCCGTTCTGTTCCGTAGATATAAGAAAAATAAATAGAAGCGAGGAGCTTGTGATGGACGCCAGGCCTCCCAGGAAGCACTTGGAGATAGCTTATCTTTCATGGAGGAGTGCAAGGAACATTAAGAAGCCAAGATCAGAGTTACTCTTGGCAATGCTCTGTCTTAAAATGTGAGTGTTTGATCCGTGTGTCTTCTCTGCTTGCAGACTGGTGTGCAACTTTGTTTGCATGCGGTAATGTAAGGTAACGGACGACAGATTTGTCGAGCGCTGCTTGTCACCCATGAGTATATCCAGGCGCTGAGTAGGTGAGTGTAGGCGTGTGGTGAGGCTGGCCTCACTACAAGCAGTTGTGATGGTCCCACATAAAGACTTATTAAATAGCCAGGTGCTCAGCTTCTTGTGGGATCCTAGAAGCAAGGAGGAGGCCCTGATTTGTTGGTGGCAATGTTTAATTGGAAATATACAAGTGCAGGTACTCACTCTTCAAAGTGCTGTTTGCTCCTGAGAAGTGCCAGTACTTTCACATTAAATGTATTGTAGCAGTGCTGAAAAGTGCAGGTACTCTACCTTTTCAAACAAAAGCAGTGCAGGTACTCAGTACCCGATGGTAGCTGACCATTGAAAGCACTGGTTGGGGGAGGTCGTTCCAGGATTTTGTGGCTTTGTTAGGCGAATGATCGACCTCCCATTCTGCTTCTGTGGACGCGGGCTGTATGTGCTAGAGTTGCTGCATGAAGGTGTCTGGTGAGTTGGTGGAAGTAAAGGCTGCGATTGGGGTATGTGGGTCCCATGTGGTGTAGTGACTTGAATGTGTGTGTGAGAAGTTTGAATTGGCAGCTCTTCTGGATGAGGAGCCACTGGAGATTTCTGTGGAGTGGTGTGGTGTTGGTTGGGTGCGGGTGGTCGAGGATGAGTTTGGCTGGGGCGTTTTGGATGGTTTGAAGTCTGTGAAGGAGATGGGGTGGGGTGCCGGCATAGAGTGCGTTTTCGTAGTCCAATCTGCATGTGATTAGGGCCTGTATGATGGCACATCTGGTGTCTAGTGGACACCACTTGAAAATGTTATGTAACATGCAGAGAATGTGGTAGCATGATGAGGTGACAGCATTGACCTCTGACTTCTTGGTGAGGTTGGTGTCCAGGATGAGGCTTCGGTTCCTAGTGTGGTTGCTTGAGGTGGGTGTGGGTCCAAGATCAGCGTGCCACCTTGTGGAGCCCCAAGGTGAGCTCTTTTTCCCAAAGATCATCACTTCAGTTTCAATGGTGTAGAGCCTGAGGTAGTTTTCTTTCATCCAATTGGCCACACTGGTCATGCTTTGTTTAAAATTTGTCCTGGTGGTGAAGGTGTCATCTGAGACTGAAAAATTAGCTGGGTGTCTTTGCCATAGGAGATGATGTCGATGCCATGGGATCTGCTGTGGTGTTTGCCAGAGGAGGCATGCAAACGTTGAAGAGTGTGGGGCTAAGTGATGCTCCCTGTGGTACTCCACAGATGAGGTCCTTGGCTTCTGAAGGCAACAGCTAGAGCCTGACTTGTTGTGTTCTTCCGGTGAGAAAGGAAGCTATCCATTTCAGTGCCGGTCCTTGAATTCCCACTGTTTGGAGTCTGGTGATGAATGTGTAGTGAGAGACGGTGTTGAAAGTAGCAGGGAGGTCAAGGAGGATCAAAGAGGTGGTCTGTCCACTGTCGAGGATGGTGCTTATGTCGTCTGTGGCACTGATGAGGGCTCTTTCAAAGCTGTGGTTGTTTTGGAATCCTGACTGTGAGTCGTTCAGGATTTTATGGTGTTCTAGGTGGTTAAAGAGTTTTCTTTTGATAGTCTTCTCTATGACTTTCGCTGGAAAGGTTGATGAGTAGTTTGGGGTCGTCTGAGGTTTTTTTGAGAAGAGCGGTGACTTTGGCGTGTTTCCAGCTGTCTGGGACATTGGCTGTCTTGAAGGAGGTGTTAATGATGGAGTGAGTGCATCACTGATCGTGGCGCTTCTTAGGTTGAGATATGATTAGGGCAGGGCTCTGTGTGAGCTCTTGAGTAGTCTTCCTTATTGCTGGAGTATCCTCAAGGGATAGAGGGTTCCATGTTGGTTGATGAGGTAAGCAGGTAGGAAGGTCGATGGGGGTTGGGTGGGGATCAAAGTTGCTATAGATCTTGGTGATTTTTTCGTGGTAGAAGTCGGAGAGGTTGTTGCAGAGTTCCTGTACAGGGGTGATGGTTTGGGTTACAGATGTTGGGTTAGTGAATTATTTGATGGTGGAAAAAAATCCTTGCAGTTGTTGGAGTTAGATCCAACTCTCAGGGTCAGGGTATATTTCTTGGTCTCTTTTACTTGATGGTGTCTAAGTGCGACCTCTTAGGTGTTTTTTGCGGTGGTTCCTCGGGTGGTTCTCCATTTCCTTTCGAGGTGTTTGCAAACTCTTTTGGATTCTCTGATAGCGTCGTGCAAGCTAGCTTGTTTAGTGGATCTTTTGTGTTTGGTGTTTTTAGAATGCTCCAGGGTATTGGCACAGGTGGTGATGCAGTTGTTGAAGTTGTTTGTGTCGTGTTTGAGGTCGTAGTGGAATCTGGGTAGTTTACTTGAAGTGTGTTGAGCCATTCTGTTTCTTCCAGCAGTGGCTTGGGATGTTGCTAGACTTTGCAGGGGTAGTTGGTGGACTGTTATATGGACGTGAACAATGGAGTGGTCCGTCCATGTAAGTGAAGTGATGTGACCGACTTTAACATTGTCGTTGGAGGAGAAGATGGGGTCCAGGGTGTGTCCGGCGATGTGGGTAGGGCCTTGTGTGAGCTGGGTGAGGCCAATTTTCTGTAAACATTTGAGCAAGTCTGTGGAGTTGGAGTTCGTGGGGTCGTTCAGATTAAAGTTGAGATTACCTAGTATGAGCATGAAGACTTCAATGCCCATGGAGAGGAGTGCTGTGAAGAGGTTGCTGAAGTATGTGTGAGGTCCTGGGGTCCGGTAGGCGAGGGTGCCTTTGAAAGTGGTTTTACTGTCTGACTGAAACTTGAAGTGCATTTGTTCCATAAAAGTGGCTTCTGGGTCAGTGTAAGAGGTGCAGTTAATGGTGTCTCTGTGGAGGATGGCGAGTACTCCTGGTTTGTGAGGTCTGTTCTGGTGTAGGACATGCTGCGGCATTGTACGGCACTGATGGGGGGTTGAGCCAGGTTTCAGTGAGGAAGAGGCAGTCCAGTGCGTTCAATGAGGTCCCAAATCTCGAAGGAGTGCTTGCCAACTGAGCATGTGTTGAAGAGCATGCATGTGAGTGAGTTTTGTTGTGCGAGGTGGATATTTGGTGCTGTGTGAGAGCGTGTATTGAGTTCTTGAAACTGCTAACGAAAACTAAACTTGGGAATTTCAGGGGGGGGGTATTAATTCACAATCCTACATGTACTTTAACTATAGTTATTGAGTTAATTTCAAAAATGTTCTTTTAAACATATGACATTGATAGTATGCCAAGAGTAAAAGAAACCATGCCTTCACTTTTACTGTGTTTCTTTTAGTAAATGTTTGGTATTTTCTGATGATATACTCTTCCCTCTTTGTTGTGTTTAACACTCACCCAGTTTCAAACCTGCTGAATTAGTGAGTTAGGGATGCAAACCGAGCCTTTGTTCGGGAGATTACTCCCCTGAGAGAATTTTAAAAATTTTAAATTTTCTTCCCTTTCCCATCTTTCTCCTAGGACCTCATTACGAGTTTGGTGGTGCAGGAGCTGGACCGTCCTGCTCCCGCACCGCCACTTCCATGTAGGAACCGCCCGCCAGATCAGGAGTTTTGTCCTGTCTGCTGGCGGTTCTTTGGTGCTTCCAGGGAGGCACCTATGATAAAGGCACCGCAATGGGAATGTCAAAGGCAGTACCTGCATGGCACGGACTGCTGCAGTCATGCCATGCAGGCACTGGGGTGCATGCACTCCATGGGCACATTTGTGCCCCCTGTGTGCTTCTGCATGGCATGAGGCACCAGGGGGTCCGGCAGAGCCCCCTTTGGTTCCTCTCTGCCACAGTTTTCATGGCGGGCTCAACACCATGAAAACTGTGGCAGAGAGGAAACTCGTAATATACTTGGTGGGACCGCAGCATTCCGCCAGGCATATTGTGGCCTGAGGACCACTGCGCAACTGGCAGGGAACTGTGGTTCCCTGGTGGTTGTAATAGTAACCAGTCAGTGCAGAAATGTTCTACTCTGCTTGAAACTTTACTCTTTTTTTGTAGTTCCCCCCATTCGCAGTAGAAAGCAGCACCAGTCACACTACTCTTAGCAATGTGTTGTGACGCTCGTGGTCACGGCCATCTCTCCAATGCAGAATTACACACAATAGAATTACACAAGGGGAAAGGTCCGCTCTCACCTCCATTTGCACATTTCAATTGTTTCCCTGTTGGGAAGTCATTTTTCCTGAGTAAGACCTTACATAACATCACCCCCTCCACACAAATAAAAACAACTTTGGAGGTGTGCCTATTCCAGCTCTTTGCCGCAACAAATATGTGACCATTAATAAGAGATGAAATGGTTAAAGAGAAGTTGTAATTGTTCACAAACTTACAAAGTTTGTCTTCATTAGGAGGCCCACTTTTCACTTCTTGTTTGGGATTTACAGCTGTGTAAATTAATTATACGTGGTCATAGTTTACAAGTGCGCGGGTTTAAATGTATTTAAACTGTTTCAGCATTCTTTAGCGAATGCCTACAGACCCAAACATTATCAGACACAAATGCACGTATACAGCCACAAATACCTGTTTTACCCTGCATGCTTATCCCACAAACAAATCTTAACCGAGATCTAATGTTATTCCTAATTCCGACATGTTTAATCTTGTTTTAATATTTTTTAAACAAAAGGCTCAAGTTCTAATGTGGCCACCGTGTCTTCCTCGGCCTCTGAGGTCTGCTTACGCAGACCATGGCTCCCGGACCCGTGCGCGCGGCGCTTTGTTTAGTCTGGCTCTCGGCTTCGTGACGTCGTGGGTTGCCTGGGGAGGCTCCTCGGCACGCGGCCACTTGTACTACCGGGGCAGCAGGTCAGATGCATTAGACGTGGCTTTCATTCCATGCCAGGGTGGCTTCCTTTACTGTGCTCGCTGGGTGGAAAGAGTTCAGTGCCTGCCCTGCTGGGGGTACACATGATGCATGCGATCTGATTGGCTGCAGGAACGGTTCAAATGTCATGCAGGAATGGTGCTCACCCCATTTAGCAATGGTTCTGCTTTATATCAGGATTGATTTCGCTTACGGTCTGCTTCTTGTCGATATTGATGGTTTAAAGGTCCTGCAGTCTCACCGGCTCCATTATATTTTATATTCTTTTGTGTGATTTGCAGGTGTATAGTACACTCCCAAAATCTGTATGGACGCACTTTCTATTCAATTCAATCTTTATTATGTTTTGGAACTCCGTGGAGGTCCACATAAGAGAAACATACAATACAAAATTCCATTCATTACCAGAAAGAAAAAAAGACAATTGACAACAGTTACCGCAATACAAAACAATTCACAGATACATACTTCATAAGCAAGCCTTCAATAAAAAGACGCACTTTCTACATATGATGATCTTTTCAATTCCGGGATCAAAGTGGCCGGTTCCTGTTGTGCTCGGTTGTGTCTCAGTCTGTTTGGGGTGAGTGATGATTGACAAGAGCCACCAGGTTGGTATACAATAGTGTATTGTTGGTTTATTTTGACGGTGGAGCATTATGTGAATAGATGGGTGTTACTTTCTGTATGGTGGTACGGCTATTTGTTGCTCAGCATCAGATGTTTGTGAAGTTACTGACAACTTTGGTCTATATTTGTGGCTTTGAAGCCATTCCATGTGGATGTAGCATGTTAAATTTGATCTTTTTTAGGTTGCTTCATATGTGCGCAGTTGAGATATGAAAGTGAAGCTAATGTGGCTTGGAGCCAAATTGTGAACACAAAGGTCAGTCAATCAATCAGGGATTTATAAAGCACAGCAAATCACCTGGGAGGGTCTTAAGGTACTAGAGTAGCTATCTGTTTCGTGGTGATTTTTTTATTCGAGCAGCCAGTTCTTGCATCCTTTCTCGATTTCCTGCAGCGATGAGGTGGTCCTGATGTGCAGGGTAAGGTCGTTCCACGTTTTGGCTGCCAGGTGTGAGAAAGAGCATCCTACACTGTAACTTCGCCGGATCGAGGGGGTGCCTGCGAGGAAGACAGATTGTAGGTGTTGAATGGCTGGTGAAAGGTAATGCGTTTGTTGAGGTATGCTGGTCCTTTGTTGCACAGGGATTTGTATGCGTGGGTCAATATCTTGAACTGGCTTCTCTTCTGGATTAGGAGCCAGTGTAGCTTCTTGAGGTGCGGAGTGATATGGGTCTTTCTGGAGAGGTCGTGGATGAGTCTTGCCGCTGAGTTGTGTATCGTCGGTGGTCTCTTCAGGAGGTGTAAGGTGATTCTTACATAGAGTGTGTTCCTGTAGTCCATTTTGCTGGCGACATGGACCTTCTGGTGTTTACTGGGAGCCACATGAAGATCTTGCAGAGCATGCTTTGGGTGTGGAAGCAGGCAGATGAGACTGCGTTTACCTGTTTCTTCGTAGATAGCTTACTGTCCAAGGAAATGTTGAGGTTGCGGGTTTGGTCTGTTGGGGCAGGGGGTGGGCCAAGTTTGGCAGGCCACCATGCATCATTCCATGGTGAGGTGTTGTTCCCAAAGATGAGGACTTCCGTCTTGTCCGTGTTGAGCTTGAGAAAGTTGTCCTCCATCCAGTCGGCGACGTTCATCACACATCTTTGGAAGTTGGTAGTGGTAAAGGGGTCTTCTGACAGCGAGAGGATAATCTGGGTGTCTGCGGCCTAGGAGATGATGTTGATTCCATGCGATCTGACAGTGTTGGTCAGGTGGGTCATGTTGAAGAGGAAGGTGCTGAGGACCGATCCTTGGGAGATACCCCAGATGATCTTCATAGGTTCTGAGGTGAACGGTGGGAGACGGATTCTCTGCATTCTTTCGGTGAGGTATGAGGCGATCCAAGGTGCCAGGAGTTTTGATTAATCGCTACTATTGGTGAACCGTAAGTTGTGACTATACCTTGGTATAGATATACCAATAAGGTGTCAATCACTTAGATACCTGGCTGGTTTACAGCTGTGCTGCATGCATGATGGTGTTTGAACTTGTATCTAATGTGTAATTTTGTATTGCAGCCGTTGAGATGGCAGTGGGCAGACATCTGTGGGGAGTGGTGCCATGTTGCGCATGTGTCAAGTGCTACATCTAGCATGTAGAGTGATGTGTGAGAAGAGCTTTATCTAGATGGACCAATCAGATGCTAATCAAGTAGCCACCTACTCAATTAGATGGCTTGTGTCTGTGCTGTGCATGTGATGGCGGTAGGGTAGAACTTATCCGATGGAGGATTGTCCTGCAGAAGAGAAGCACAAAGGTGACACACTGGAATTCATGCAGATGAACCAATTACAAAGAAGTCATTTATTTAGGCTCGAAATTAATAGGTACTTAATATGTAAAGACTGGTAATAGATTATTTTCTTTTTGGTGGAGGTGCATTGTCAGTAGGGACAATTTGGAATGACGTCCTACCTCTGTCAAGAACGGTCTTGCCACCCTTCATTAATAGTTGTCTCCAGGAAAGCTCCTACCCCGCCATGAATGGTGCTTACCGAGGGCATGGGTAGTCCTACATCTCTCGAGGAATGTCTGTAACACCAGAAGGAATTGTCCCACCGTTCTTGCCGGAATGATGCAACTTCCCTTGGTAAGAGGTGTGGGATCCAATAGCCCTGCCTTGGCTGAGCATTGGATTCTGATGACCTCACACACTCTTGTTCAGCTATCTTCATCGACACAACATCCAACCATTGTCCCCGGTGCCATTTAGTTATCATTACCACGCAAATTGATGCCTGAATGTCAATCAATGGAACAACCGCTTAATGTGTTATCAGTCAATGGCTGGTCTGCAAAGAATTAAGGCAACAATTTGAATTGTGTATAATCCTGTAACAATTAGTTATATCTACCACCGTATTATAATATACGTACATTAAAATATGAGATGAGTTTAAGAGAGATAGGCAAATGATGAATGAGGCAATTAACATGGGGAGAACAGAGTGAGAGGAAAGAATACAGAGTGAAAAACACATTATTATGTAAGATGAGAATATGTTCTGCTGGTAAGAACGTGAGTTTATGTTTGTGGTCCTGCTTCCGATTCAAAGGGATTTCAGGAAGCAGGGATAGATTTTTTTGTGTGCTGTTCTAGGTTCATTTATTTAGGCTGAATGAAGTCATGTCTGGTGGCTGGTGGATGGTGGGCTCATGCATGCACTCTATGAAACACATTAACTTACGTCTGAATTTGTGTCAGAACATAGAGTAGTACAAGGACAAAAGGTCAGTTTCATACATATAAACCCCCTACCTGGAGCCCAACCCAAACTAGAACCATTGTGTGGCCCGTGAGAAGCTTCAATACAAGATAAGAGGAAGCAAAAAGGTGGGGGGGACAATGGCGCTCATGTGGGTGTAGTTTAATATATTTAGAAAACCTAACGAATGCCGGTGATAATAAGCCTCATATAACCCCATTTACTAGTATATGATCATTACTGAATCCATCGGTACAGATCCCCCGAAAATCTCATCCGGTATTACTTTACGCTGATGATGCAGTGTTCATTTCGCACATGGATGACGGATTAGAGAGATTTACTTGTGGGTACGCTGACCTTATGTATATGCTGGGGCTAAACACAAACCACAGTGCCAAAGATTGCCATCCATGCAAAATGCGCGCCCGGAGCATTTGTAAAAAGTGGCTTGACTCTCTTCCCTTGGAGTAGTGATAGATGCAAAGCTCCTGTACAATCAACTGATCACCGTAAGCATTGCTGGCGAGCCAAGACTGATGGGGGCATGTCAACTTTGTACACAGGAATTGTGTTATACGGGTCTTCTCCATGCTTAGGATTCAATGCACCAGGAGCTTTTCAGATTTTCATAACACCGAGTTATGGATCAAGCACAGCCCTCTGTCAAGTTAAATCCATTCATGAAAGAGTGTTACGTGATTTCCCTGACCAACAATGACCTACATGTACTTTGAGGAGGTGGTGTTCCTTTACTGGAGTCATCGGATCCAGTGGACCTAGGCCTGTTCATTTCTTCTTGGTGTAACCCCACTGCCATACTCACAAGATAAGTCTTCAGTGACAGTGGTCAGTGGAGATGGTCAATATGCATCATATTCCATGGCTTGACTACATTTATAAAGCTCTTAGCAGTCCGGAAGTCTTTGCGGTGCCAAATATTGGTGTGCAACAAGCAGCATAAGCGCACTTTGTATCTGGCTTTTTAAAGAGATATCTGAATGGGGTTGACTGTCTGCAAGACCTCCATTTAAACCTCTAATGGAATGGAATTCTATCTTGGCTGCCTTCCTGGATCATGCTATAGAAATCTTTTAACAACAGGCAGGGTTGGCCTTATGGCTGGCTTGCCCAGTGTTTCTAAAATAAAGCTACTGGACGTGAAGGCCCCATGTTACCCATATGAAAATGTCTCATTTCAAACATTTATGCCTATTTCCTTTTTATGTACATTTTTATTGCTCGGAGGAGGACTTTTTGTCATTCCTTATTAATTGCTATGAGCTACAGGTTATGCTAGCCAGCATCTCTTGTGGCTGAACATAAGACAATGTAATGGAGGACTTAGGTAATTAAATTTGAATATGCCACTATGGTAGGCATCATATGCTACATGCCATTTTATTTTATTTATGCTTATTTTAGAACATCCACATAGTGCCATTAGAGTTGTAACTTTTTGGAACTTCTTTGGCACTGCATTCTATCTTGGATCAAGAATTAATTTTGGCCTTGGTTGCCATTCTTTCTGTGACTATTGATTGGTGTTTTATATTTGTGTTTTTCTCACTACCAATTTATAGACTGAAATTTGAAATCTGCCATCACCCTGTTTTTCTTTAATTTTTGCAAATGTGTAATTATTATCTTATCATGATTTTATTGACTTACTTGAAATTTGTATTGCAATGGTTTTAAGTAACTATGTAAATGTAATAAATTCAAATCACTTTTTTGCAAGAAGACAGTGGAGTGAATGGGTATCCAGGTTCCATTACTTTCATTACATCATATGCGCCTTACTTCTTCAGCACAAAGGCGAAATATCAACAGTGATCCTCTAAAACATGGTGTTGTCATTTATTGTTTATTGCTATTGTTCCTATAATTCCTCACTTGGTTTTAATCTTTCCTGTCCTCAAGCTCACAGTTTGTAAAACAAAAAATAATTTCAATCTCCCTTAATCCCAGTCAAATGTGGCATTCCTCGAGTTTCTATCCTCTCGTCACACATCTTCAACCTTTACCAGGAACCACTATGCAACCAAAATCCAAGACAAACATGTGCTCAAATCAATATGCTGATGACACCCAACTCTACCTAAGAGTCTCCAATAATTTCATGATTACTGCTCTTAATTTGGAAGTGCTCTATCTGAGTATTCGTTGGTCTTGGTTTCGATTCCAGGCACTTGAGATGATTTTAGGTGTTCTGTTTGCTGCTGTACATCTTTGTTGTTACTAGTTAGTTTATTTTGGTGTTGAGAACTTCCATCATTTCCCAGTTTCTGCAAATTGTTGACAATGTTCATTTGGTCCTGGTCTAGGGTGCGTTTATTTGATTCTCTGGCTTCTGCATATTCTTCTATATATTCCAGAAGTGGGTAGTTGATTGCACCTGTTCAATTTCTAGCGATCCAGAGATTATTTTCTTTTTCCATCTATGGCTGGAATCTTTTTATGATTTCTAGGTTTCATCTCTGAAAGGCTGGTTGGCTTCCTCTTTTTAATCAGGCAATTTCCTCATTTGTAAAAGAGGATCTTTGGAACCACAGTACAAAAATGATGTCCTTCATTACAAGTGGCCTGCATAACTGCGGTATGTGCAGATACATTTCAGTAGGTCCACCCTACCGAAACCTGTTGGGAAGCAACGCCCAATATTTACAAGTACATGTGGATTTTGGTGTGGCAAGCATAACAATCTGCATGTTCTTCCACCATTATCTGAGACAATCTGCCCCACTTAGGGAGTTAATTTAGTAAAACTACGTAGTTTGCTGAGCGGCCGCATGAAATAAGGTGACTTCTCAGGAAACTTTTAGTGCCTTAAAAGGAGCAGCCGTGGCAGCACTCCTTGAAGACACAGAGATCTCTGCTAAACTGGTGAAAGGTGGAATCTCTGCATGTGGCAGGCTGTAGTCCTTCAGGGCAGGGGAGTCCGTTCCGGGTTACCAAATAGGCAAAGTAGGCACCGGCCTATGAGCCCCACTCCTTTCAGGGGTCCTGTGACAACGGATTAAAATAATATTGATTTGATCTTTCAAGAAAATTACAATCAAGCCTTCTTAAATTGTTCCCAAAAGATAGAAAAAAATTAATCAACTCAAAGAAACGACAACTTTGCATTAAAGGCACTATAGAGAAAATACTGTAATAATGTAAAATAGGTTTAATGAAATTGTTGGTGTTGGTAAAATTAAATAGGTATTAGGAGATAATTTGCGAGGGGGGGGGGGGGCGGCAATTTCGGCTGCTTAGGGGCCTCCACCTGGTTTAATCCGGCACTGAGCAGAGTACATCCGTTTGCTGCTCTGGCTGAATGGAGTAGAGTGAATGTGGGCCTAAATAGCCTCTACAATTCCATACAGAGCTCACAGGTTGGGGCAACACCCATATCTGCACCCCCTGAGGAGCAGGAGCGCCCATCTCCTGATGGAGTCTCATCTTGTAAGCCCCTCACAAGGATCTGGAACGATGGCAGCAGGCCAGAACCTCACTGTCTTTAAATGTGAGGGATTTTTGTAGAGGGCTTATGCGCATGTGTCGTGATTGAAAGCAGCGCAAGAACACCCACGCGCCACTAACCTGATTCCGATGACCAGCAGAGACGAGGGGACAACAGTCCTCACAACTTCCTTCTGTACAATACCCAACAATGGGAATACCACCACTATTGAAGTAGGTATAGCAAGAGGCCGTGAGGTGAAATGGCGAGGGGGTGTTTGGTACTCCTGGTATCTTCGGATCAATATATATAGATATCCCCACGGAGTCACCGATATTGCGACACTGTAGGCGGAGGAGAAGATAGAGAGTAGAATTTAGGACCACAAAACTGTTACGGTCTACACTCCCCTTCCCTTTGTCCTCAGACTCACCGATTCCTCCACTCCTGACTCCGTGAATAAATCTGGATAATACACTCCACAAGGTGAGGGGAGGGTCTTGCCAGCTGTATCGAGAAGTTATCTTCACTTCACGCACAATGTCCACCTCCGTTTGCTTAGGTGAGTTATGAGGGGCTTCTCGAACTAGGCGTCTAAAGAAACGCTTCTTGTATAGTCCACAATACTCCTTGTGGACTGGAATAGCCAGATAAGACCGATCGTTTCCGATAATGCGGATAAAGGATTTTAAATAGCCCCAAAGTACAGTAAAAAAAAAAAAGGTGCACTCCGCACAATCCATCAAACGGTTGTCAAAACAAATAAGGAAAAATATTAGGAGAGGCGAGCCCGCTCTCTTCAAGTATATTTGCACAGTAGCATACGGCTTGACAAACTGAAACTCTGGAAACACTGACCACGCAGGCTCTTTGTCGTCGCGGCGGCTCGCAAGGAAACTGACCACGCAGGCTTTTCGTCGTCGCGGCGGCTCGCAAGGAAACTGACCACGCAGGCTCTTCATCGTCATGGCGGCTCACAAGGAAACTGACCACGCAGGCTCTTCGTCGTCGCGGCGGCTCGCAAGGAAACTGACCACTCAGGCTCTTCGTCTTTACAGGCAAGTCACACAATCTCCATTGGGAAAACTCCATCCAACGCGAGGGAAACCAGGAACAAGATAGACAAGCCCCGTTTCATTCCGAGGGAGGAGCTTAAATAAGGTTCTCCCATTGTCCCTCACTCCAGCGCCGCATGGCCTTCTGGGACTTGTAGTATTTCCGTAGGGGGCGCTCAACACGGAGTCTTTTACATCCAGTTACCCTGACCTTGGCGATCGCTACAGCATGGTTGGGCAGATATAGTGTGGGGTGCGGGAATCTCAGGGTCATCCCATCTTAAAGTACAAGGAACTTCTGTCATTCTACACTATGGCACAGGCCATGTTTTGGAAAGCTGTTCATTGTAAACCCACAGAAGGCATGGCACTGCCTTACTTAAGTACACAATTCAGTGACAAAGACATTTCTGTCTATCCCTATATTTCTACTGTCCTGCAAGATCTCCAGAGGGTACCCTTGCTGCAGCACAGAACTCAAAATCTGTAGTGAATAAATAGAACATACCCTTGTAAGCCTGGTACTGGAGCGACATGGATCCGTTAACTCAACACACATTGAGGGTTGCTTATCTCAAAGGAGAATCGTGACTTGCCTCCCCAAGACATCGCTGAGTCTTACAGATCTGAGCAGAACCAGTTTCAGTGACCTGTATTCAAGTATATGGATGAAGGATTTAATGTTTATGGGTTCGTTCACTTTTTTAGCCTTTTCAGGTTGATAAGATGAGCATCATTGAACTGAGTAACCCTAGAAATCTGTGATCTGCGCCACGCAACCGCACCGTTGGCGAAAGTGCCTTTACAAATAAATTGTTACATTGGGTGGTTTCCAGCAATTGTGTGCTCTCTGTTCAACTCAGCGAGTTACTGTTGAACAGTAGTATGCAGTAGTATGGTCGCTTGGGCAAGCTACGTGCTCATGAATCCCAAAGAAATTCTTTGAAAGGCTGGAGAGGTTAAGAATGGAAATCAGCTGGACAGTGGTACAAATTAAGAAAAAATGCCCACCTAAAGCCAACCCTGAAAGAGGACCACTGAGTACCAGTGGATGCTAGGTGACCTCTAAAATGAGGTAAGATACTTGCAGAAACAGGTACCTTGCTATGTGAAGCTCTGGTACCTGTGCTCAGTTAGTGCACATCAGATCAGTCAAGAAGAGTTCATGCAGCAGCAGTAGGCAGGCGGGGTGCCTTGAATCCAGGCCTGAAGGTGGAGCTCAACTACATACATTAAAGACTCATCTTCATCTGAACTCCATGTACAAGCGTAGAAATAAAAAAAAAAACATGGAACTGGTGTTTCCACACACACATGATCATATGCTACGTTCCACTATCTCTTAGAAAAACCGTGAACTCCATCTAGTGGTAACTGGCTGGAGACTAGCGGCTACCTCACCGCAAGATTCAAGAATCTATCTTTATCAACTCTTAAAGATTTAAAGGGCCCAAGCACAGCTACGTTACTAAATAAAACCAATACTTGTAGACTAGGGAGCCCGCTCTTCCATAAAGTGCATACTAATATCTAGCCTAACATCAGGTGCGAAGATTCGTAACGTAGTGGTCAGGGGACGGCAGAACTGTTCACCCACCTAAAATCGAATAACCTCCACTGACAATCTGAAAACACCTAATGAACATTAAGGGAGGGGTCTGCCGCCTGCAGAGACCAAAGATAATCATGCATACCTCTTCATAATCTTATCCACATCCTTGTCACAGGGGTGCGCAATAATAGCCCCCTCAATCACGTGAGATCTTGTCTGAAATTGACGGAATATAGTTTGAGTCATTCTAATCAAATCGAACATAGCAGATGAAACGTGGCTTTTGTTGTGACGCAGAAGTCCTCTGCATTGTAAAGACATGTACCCCTGCCCTGAGTGCCCACATGTACTTAGTGTCTGGATCCAAAATGCAGATTTTTGTTGTCATAGGCAAACCCGGATTATGCGTGTGGGCCATGACCTAGGCCTGTCTCACAGATTGCAGCCTTGTTGGACCGGGAGGGGCGCCCAAAGCGCTACCCTCATAGTAGTGAAAGGCTGCTACCTTCACCAAGAGTTCAGCAGCATAAGCGCAGTGGTTGCAGCATACCGCGTAGCGATCAGTTGGAGTGAACAGGTCCTTTGCACCCTGTGTCACTGGAGTGAGGTCTACAGACTCCCTCACCTTTTGTAAGTTCCGCTGCTGTGTGCTTACCTCACCCCTTGCCCTACATCACTTGGATTTAGGGTGCTGCACTGGAGTGGTGACTGTGCTGGATGTATGTGTGCCAGGGAAGTTCTGTACAGGGATAGGCAGTACTGTGCAGTACATGTAAGGTGGGCAGGTGTACTGTGTGTATGTATACCAGCGAGGAATACATTACATGCAAGATGCGGTGCTGTGCAGTGCGTACAAAGTGGAAGCATGTGTTAAGTGCATATGTGCGCATGTGAGAAGTACAATACATGAAGAGTGAAGTGCTGTGCAGCAAACGCATGGTGAATGTGTGTGTGCTGGAAGTGTGTGTGTTTGTAAGTAGCACACCATGGCACAATACAGAACGGCTGCAGTACTGAGCAGGGAGCACAGGCTCAATGTGTGGGCTGAATGTATGTGTCCCTGGGGTGGCACAATACATGGAGGTGACAGTACTGGACAGTATGTGTGCTACATATCTAAACTGAGTGCACGTGGGCCCACACTGGTACATTACATCGAGGAGTTTGGGTTCCATTTTGGGAAGCTCAGGCCTGCCTGGTGTAGTAAGAGCATGGGCCAACGTTTCCAAACATCTAAAAAGTGCATACTTTGTGGGAGTAACACTATTCCTATACGCTCCTGGGTGCGCGCGCTGTTCTAATTTAATTCAAGGTTCAGGGTCTTAAATATATGCATGCTTTGTCCACATCATGGAAACTTGAGCTTGACCTACACGTGCAACATACACTTCTGTTTACATTTGTGATCATAAGCCACTTTTTCCAACTTTGACCACAGGAAGATTTTGTGAATCGCCCCCAAAATCTTCCATCGAAACAGTCCTCTGGTTTCTCTCTCCGGCTCTCCACCAAGCCAATAGTACACACTGTCGGAATTGCCAAGAAAGAAGACAAAGTTTTGGTTTTTGTATATGTAAAATTTATTTTCAATAAAATATTTTGAAATAAATAAAATAAAAAAGCGTGTTTGTATAATATGTGCATTAGGTAACATGCTGCCGAACAGGGTGACACACTCGGATGTTCAAACCCATTCATCCATAATGCTAACTTGTGGCTGTGAAGGACATCTCTGGGGAAACTATGGTCCTAGAAATCAAGGCAAGCAGAGGAGAGCGAGGTGTAAACAGGGCATGTAACCCGACTCGAGGTAATTCAGGCTACTAATTTCAATCTCTGGCAACCTTGATCAGATTTCAATGCCCGGGAAGTTTAGGAGCTGTGTTCCAAACTTTGCATTCAGCCAGAAAGTTCAACATGGTATCCATTCAGTGGCATCTGTGAAAAGAATGTCCTTGAAATACTCCAAGGAAAGCTAACTTGATGTGTGTATATTATTCCACATAACATTACAGTTTTTAAATGTCTTTTCCCACTAACGCCACATCTAGTATTGTTGATTTAGCTTTCCCTTTGATGATCCTTGGGACAGATTTCAAAGAATTTGCTGGAAGTAATTTAGCAAAAGAGGACTTTGGAACTCTCATTTGTATATTTGTATATTTGCATGGCTCACACGCGCTTAATAAGAATGTGGACATGGACCTAACATTTTCAACGCACTGGCTAACAGATGGACAAACACTTTTACAAGCAATGCCAGTACTCATCAAGGAACTACATAGATACCACATGTGGAATTTTACTGAGGGTCAAAAATTTTTTTTTTTTTTTTGTCATTGACATTTCTATAAAAGTTGCATGTGGTTTTCTTTTAAGAGGCCATCCCTGCCACTCGATTAGTAACTCCCAAGCTAGCAGCACCTGGGGAAGGGTCTGGCAGCCAAGGCTGATGCTGGGAATGGATCATTCTGCCCACATCGGGGCAGTGTCCAGTGAAGGGCCCCTCCCCAATAGACGGCCATGCGTGTCATACAGCGGAGTAGCATGGACATGGCTTGTGAGGGGTGGCGCCAAGGGGCGTGTTGACTTGCGCAGCCTCCTAGTGTGGGTTAGTACTCACTGCCTCGTCTCTGCACTACCACATACAGCAGCAAGCTCGCAATGCCTCCAAGACATGCAAAGAAGTGCACAGTAATTCTGTTTAACAGACCTGTGCAAAGCAAAGCAGAGACTCTGCCAGTCCCAGCATGGATAACTCCCAAGGTACGGTGTCTTCCCCAAGAAGTAAAGTGCAGCTATGCACTGCTGCAAAGTCACACTAGTGAATGAGTATGTAATGAGTCACTGTACCTAAGTGCAGCTATCGACTGCTGCAAAGTCACAATAGGGAATGAGTATGTAATGAGTCACTGTACCTAAGTGCAGGTGTTCAGTCTGTACCTGGAGATAGGTGCCAGTTATGTACAGTATCTTGGTCTCTATATAGACGTGCTGTTACTTATAGTTGGGCACTTCTGAGAAGTACATAGGATAACTCTCCAGGTGCACTGCAGTTTCGTAGAAAGGTGCACGGACAGTCACTTTACCAGATATGAGGTGCACAATACAGTAATCTTTACCTAATGTATGTCCAGACCTATTTCATTTTATTGTTTATATTATTGGGGGGAGTTTATCCATTGCTCCCTACTAACAACTACAGGTTTCAGGGTCCATCAGAGGTTTATAGAAAATAAGAGAGGAAGAGGAGCCATTTGAAACAGAAGCATCGGTACAGCATGATGAACAAGTAGGCCAGGAGAAAGCATTGGTGTAGAGAGCACGAATAGAGTGTTTAGAAGCATGAGAGGCGCTATTGCACTAGAAGGCAGGAGGTTCAAGAGACAGATGTAGGGAGAGGTGAGAAAAGCAGTTGTAGAACAGCCAGTGAGTGGTGGGTGAAAGATGCAGTAAACAGGGAGTCATAACTGGATGGAGGAAAGTACCGACCTGGGTTGGTGTCGCTAACAGAGGGTGATGGAGGCTTAGGGGACGAAGGAGGCTGGGGGATGAGAGAAGAAAAAGGTCTGTTTCGTCAACATATGAAAAGAAGGGCCCAGTATGAGATGAGTGGGGAATTTATCCATCTGGAACATCTGAAAAGGAACAAGCTTCTCTTCTCTGTTCGAGGATCAGTTGCTTGTTACTTTGGCAGGGTGTGAAGCTGCTTGCTGATCTATCGCCCGCCGGGACCCTCCAAAGAATTCAGAACAGCTCCCATGGATGCCATAGGGCCCTTAGCCATGAGGGCTGCCAACTTCAGCATTTTGGCGGACTTGAATTTGCATCTCGATAATCCTCATGATGTGGATATAGGCACTTTTCGGGCAGATCTTGAGGTCTTCCAGCTATGCCAACTGGTGCTGGGGCCTAATCACTCTGCAGGTCACCTGCTGCTGGATCCTGTTTTTATCAACCTGGCCCTCCTGACGGTCCACCCCCCTACCCTTTGCATTGGTCGGATCATTATCTTATAGTGATGATACTCTCTGGGGTGGTACCGACGAGAAGGATGCCTCATAAGCCTGTACTTAGGCGCCCTTGGCACAAACTCGATGCTGTGCATTTTCAAGAGCTTCTCTCCTCTACTCTACCAAGTCTTCTAGCTGACTGTGATTTGGCTGATAAATCTATGTCGGTCTGGATCTCCGATGCGCTTGATCACCTTTTCGCAGTAAAATGGACTAAAAGTCGCAGCACTAGGTCTAGTCCCTGGTATAACATCAAGCTTGCTTCCTTGCGTAAAGAGTGTAAGAGGCTGGAGAGAGCATGGAGAAGGAACTATGACCCAAATTTGAAAAAGCTTTATGGTGTAGCTATTAAGCAATACCATGGGTCTATCCAAGCGGAACGGGCCACCTATTATGCAGATTAGATCAAGTGCAGCACTAATCCATCGAAAAGTATCTTCTCGATACTGAAAGCGCTGCAATCATCTACAGCCCTGACTGCCACCCCGTTGTCATCTAATGATCAATGTGATGCCCTGGCCTCCTTCTTTGTGGAGAAGGTGGAGAAGTTCTACCAATCTTTCCCCCATGCTGCATCAGTTCCCGCCCCCATGGCCCAGTCCCCCACCTCACACTCGCTGACTACTCTCCCCGCCATCTCCCAGGAGAAGCTCTCTGTGATTTGCAGGAAGGTCAAGTCTCGTTCCCCGTCTGACCCTCTAAAGCCGGCATATGTGTTGAGAATTTTACCTGTGCTCATCCCCCCGGTGTGGTATGTGATCAATCTTTCCCTCGCCACAGTGACTGTGCCTTGCACTTGGAAGCATGCTAAAGTGGTTCTCCTATTAAAGAAATCTAATTTGGATGCTACTAAGTTGGAGAGTTTTCGCCCCATCTCCCTCCTGCCCTGGGTCTCGAAAACTTCTGAGGTCCACGTCAATACTATCCTGACAGAAAATCTGGAGGTTAACCATCTTCTAGACCCATCTGGTCACAGCACGGAATCCGCTCTTCTTGCGGTCACCGAACATCTGAGATGGGCCTTAGATGCCGGTCTTACGTCGGCACTGATTCTGCGTGATTTCAGTGCCGCGTTCGACACGGTCTCCCATCAGATCCTGCTCAGGCGCTTGGAGGAGGCAGGCATAGCGGACGGCGCCCTGGATTGGTTTGCCTCCTTTTTGTCTAGGCGGACTTTCCAGTTGACTGCCCCTCCTTTTTAATCTAGAGTCTATGCCATCAAGCAGGGGGTTCCTCAGGGTTCGGCTTTGAGCCCCACCCTGTTCAATCTGTATATGCAACCACTGGCAGCGGTGGCTAAAAACAGAGGTCTCACAGTGGTGTTGTATGCAGATGATACCCAGTTGGTAGTCACCCTCACCGACGACACTACTGAGACGCTTGCAAGTTTCGCAATGATCTCAAGGCTGTCACTGGGTGGATGACTTCTAACTGTTTACAGCTTAACACTAGTAAGTCTGAGGTTTTGTTGGTAGTGAGAGATCCAGAGTTGTAGTGCGAACATTGGTTGGCCGCCACATTGGGGTTCGCGCCCGCCCCTAAACAGGTGGTAAAGTACCTGGGGGTCTGGCTTGACACTGCCCTTAACTTTAGAACTCAAACTAAAAAGGTGGCTGGGACATACTTTGGGCTGCTGCAGGGGCTTAAACCCCTTCTGGGCTTCTACGATCCCTCAGTCAGGCAGGTTGTCGTCCAGGCAATGATTTTGTCCAGACTGGACTATGCTAGCTCCCTCTACATCGGGTCTAATCAGACTGAGATTGTCAGACTTCAAAGGGTCCAGAACGCAGCAGCCCAAGCTCTCTTTGGCTTGCCAAGGTGTTGTTCTATTTCGAATGCAATACACCACCTTCATTGGCTGCTTGTTGCTAGGCGTATTGAGTTGAAGGCCCTCTGTATCACCTTTAAAATCCTCAACTCCTCATCGCCCAGCATTTTGTCAAACCTGCACTCTTTCTATTCCCCCTCCCGCCAAGTCCGCTCTATGGGACAGAATTTGGCAGTTGTCCCTAGGGTGAGGAGGGCTCGTGCTGGTGGCCCCTCTTTTCGGGTGATGGCTTCTGGACTCTGGAATTCCATTCCCATTTCCATTCGCAGTCTGCTGTTTTATCTGCCCTTCCGTAAAGCTATTAAAACGTTTTTGTTCCCTTCGTTATAAGTTGTTCTGTTGTCTACCAGCGGCATGCACCATATGGCTGGAATAAAAGATCTCCGATAAAGAGCCCCTTTACGGGTGCCCGTCAGACATTGCAGCGCCAGTCTGACGAAGAGCAGAACCCATATGATGAAGCATGACATCTAGCTTGCTAGGTGTGTGAGGGTTTAGTTCCAAAAAGGGAATTCCCCTCCCTTGTTTCTCTTCTTCTACGCTCTACACACACTTGTCCTCTTCACTCACTTCGGGGAACTTTGTACCCCTCTTGTGTTACCAGCGGCACTAATCTGGTTTCAGCGCCGGGACACCCCTTTGTTAGGGCAGCCATGCGCTTTACAAATGTAAATGTAAATGTTTTTGTACTTGTATAGCGCACAGCTACCCGCAGTGGGTTTCCCGGCGCTTGTACGAATACCGCAAGGGAACCCTTGCTGGCTTTCCCTGTGAAGTGTCCACTCCTGGGCACCCCCATGGTGCAGACCAGGCATCCCTCGCGTTGTGGGGGCCATTGTGGAGACCAAGCAAGCTATTGCCCAGAGTTGCAGCGTGGGACCCATGATCAGAATAGGCACTGAGGCAAGAATATCCGGTCAGGGGAATTAAGGAGCCCAAGACCCGCCAGGGCAGGAATCGAACCCTGGTCCCTGGCCAGAGCTCTGCATCGAGGTCTGCCTGCTCTAACCATTGAGCCACACTTCTCCACAATCACCTTAACCTAACCTAACCTAACCTAACCTAACCTAACCTTTGCAGAGTGTGGTGTGCTCTGTGACAGAGAGAGTTTTCCAGGAGGATACTCAGACCTTTTGCAATGAACTGCTGAATAGGTGATAAAAAAAACTGAAGTTGAGTCAACAAAAATGCAAACAAGCTTAAGGAACTAAGGTGATGGATGGACACTCTGGTGACTTTACTTGTAAGAAATTTCAATGGAATGTTAATGGTACCTAATATTCTAATTTATAAAATCGACAGTACAAATCAAACATATAAATTAGAATTAAAAGTTGAGCTCCTCAAAGGGTTGGTCACAATTCTGAGATTCACTCTGCAGGTTGTAGACTTGCAACAAGGTTGAACTATATGCAAGCTCCTTGCACACACAGAAATGACCAGCATTCTGTATTGGAATCAGCGGTTGGGGTTTTTGAGAGAATTCAGATACTAAGGGCGCTCTGCCTCAATTTCTACGTTACAGTGTGTGGTGTAAGTAAGTCAAAAGGTAGTGCGTGAAGAGCAGACGGAAAACACCCTTAACCGCCTAATAAAGTCAATGACTTAGCAACAATTACACAGCTGTGCTCTCGCAACTACATTAGGGTATCAAAACTTAGTACAATGACAAATGTAATACAATAAATAGAAGCAGATTCTTTAGTGTGTTCCTTGTCACAGCAAGATGACGATTTAATGTATCCAGACTTGAAGAACAGTCACAGTAAGCCGACACGTGTTTCGTCGTGTACAGGTGAGTCAACACGACTCTTCAGGGCTTTAAACTCAACTCCGAGCAAGTGAGTTGAGAATAGTCTGGTACTCCTAGTGGCATTCACTGAGTGTATCTTTTCATGTACATTAGTAGGTAGGAATGGTACATCCAATGGGTTAGGTGCAGGAGATTGATCTCGCTGCTATGTTCCGCCCAGTAGGGTGGGTCAAGTTTTCTAGAATGTTGTACTTAATACGGGTGTGTATAAGGCAGTACCGGGAGGGGATCCATCTGCTAAGGCACTTGTGGAAAACGGGTGCGTTTTCTCAATCGCGGTGTGCGATAGTGCGGTATCCCTCCTCTGTAGTTTCCTGGTCGCCGTCTTTCACGAAAGACTGGGCGGAACATGCCACTAGGAGTACCCGACTATTCTCAACTCACTTGCTCGGAGTTGAGTTTAAAGCCCTGAAGAGTCGTGTTGACTCACCTGTACACGACGAAACACGTGTCGGCTTACTGTGACTGTTCTTCAAGTCTGGATACATTAAATCGTCATCTTGCTGTGACAAGGAACACACTAAAGAATCTGCTTCTATTTATTGTATTACATTTGTCATTGTACTAAGTTTTGATACCCTACTGTAGTTGCGAGAGCACAGCTGTGTAAGCATTCTGTATTGGGCCTGGCGGTTGAGTGCAGTCGCTGATCTGCTCAGCCCTCCATGCACCACAAATCTTCAGATATGGTATTAATACCTCATTATGATCTTGAGCTACAGGGGCTGCTAATTCTTTATGAATAGTTCGAAAATAGCTCCTCTTTTAAAATTCCTTATTTCAGTCCCCACCAGTTGTTAATTGGAAGATATGGAAACATGTCCAAATGGTGCATAAGTGCATGCGGTCCATGAACATAGATACTAGCCTGTGTGAAAAAGCAAGGAGTTTAAAGTGGTCATGGTTTACTTTGTACACGTCCCTGCGCATGGCCTGCAACTGTTTTAAATAGTTGTATGTGAAATACAGCATGATAGCAGAGAGCTCGTTCTCAGTAAGAGACCTGTCTAAGTCCTCCCTAGCCTCCCGGGGAAGCTGTGGCACCACTAGATCTGCAGAGATGGGGTTGTGCTGCTCAGCCTGGCCCGGTGGGGTCGATCGGTACAGATGCTCATAGTAGTGCACAAAGGCACCAGCTATTTCCGATGCAACCGTACTGCAAGTGGATCTGTGGAACAAATCTGTCCTCCAGAGGTTTGGTTGCCAACCTCTGAAGCAGTCTCCCAGTCTTGTCCCCAAATTCGTAAAGTCCGAACTGCATGTCCGTTAAGGCTGCTTTAGTTCCCCCATCATCCACTGCTTAAGGACCTTCCGTACCACCTCAAGGCGACATAGGTCATTCTTCTCCCTTGACTGGCTGTAAAGTCTTTCCAACTTCCCCTGGTTTATTTCCAATACCCAAGTTTCCTGCTCTTTTTCTCTCATCTTGCCAACTAGGAAAGCAATTATCTTCCCCCGATGGACTGCTTTCATGACTTCCCATAGTGTCACAGGGGCTATGTCAGGGGTATAATTACTCTGAAAATAAAATTCCAATTAATCTTGTACATAATCCTGGAAATCACTGTCTTTCAACCATCCTACAGTAGGGCCCAGGAGAAGTCAAACCTATGTTTGCGCAGCCCCAGCTCTATCTCAGTGGGTGAATGGTCAGACAACACCCATGGATAAATACTGCTTCGGTCACCCTGAGTATATCCCAGGAGGGAAGGAAGAGATAGTCCAGCCATGAGTGTGACTTGTGAGGGTAAGAATATTGTGTGTATTCCCGGGTCGTTCGGTTATGGACTCTCCAGATGTCGCATAATCCCAGGGAATCAACCCAGGATGCCAGAGAGGATTTTCTCCTCCCACTTGCCCCATCCTGTGTGTCCACATGTGGGTGTATGACATCATTAAAATCACCCCACATGATGCTTTGATGTTTGCTGCGATAAACCTAGTCAGCTCTGTCATAGTGATAACCCGAAGGGGGGCAGGGGGCATACACAGTGGTGATAGTTCATGGCCTTCCACCTAGGCAGCCCTTGATTAAGAAATGCCAACCCAGCCTATCGAGGACAACCTCTTTAACCACCATGGGGAAGGTTCTGTGCATCAATATAGCCACCCCTCTCAACCCCCTGGTGAATCTAGCATGGGACACCCAGTTGTGGATCCAGCGGGCCAAAAGAGGAACACCTGTCACTGAGCAAGTGGGTCTCCTGGAGAAGGAGGACTGCAGGAGCCAGTCTAAGGGCATGCCTTAGGATAGCTGACCTCTTAACCTTCTACAGCAAACCTTTTACATTCTAGGACAGAAAAACTACAATAGCTGTCACCCTCTGGAACAGTTTAGCAAATTGGGCCAGCAAGGATTTTTGTTTATATGACCAAATCTCAGCTAGTGTGGAACTTAAATTGATTAGGAACTCACACTGTTATGGACTAATGGCTGAGGAAAATGAATTTATAATACAAGCAAATAATGTTACCACACTAACATCATGCCAAATAATACAATAACCAGGTGTTTAGAGTCAAAAAGTTTGTTATTTACTTAAAGACAAAAAAGTTGATCATTGATAAAATAGGGTACAGAAGAATGCAATTTAAGATATACAGGAAGTATATTACATGTACCACTAGTATATCAGAAATGAAAGTCTAAACTGCTGGCAAATAAAAAACACATTGATTTCAAATCAAACAGTAGATGAAAATCAATCGTGGTGGATGAATCAGGTGCAGAATTAGACAGTTGTCGACGTTTCGGTCTTTGCGTTATTATTTCATAAGACCATCATCAGGACATAGAATAAGAGCATTTGAATGTAGACCCTTTAAAAAAGGTTCACATACACTTCCTAGCCAGGTAAGTGATGTAAGTTGAAAGTAAATCAATTGATGACGATATTGGATCGAAGTTGTTAACTACGACTTCAATAATGGAGACCCTTTGAATATTAGTTCAACAAAGCGCTCGGGGCTTGTTCAATTGTTGTGAATATGTTCTCACGCTTTCAATGGTCGAGAGTTTTCGGCAATTTCGTCATCCGGGTCAGCCGCGGCAGCGTATTCAGAAGGAACAGTCATGGCAGGTGGTGTGTCAAACGCAACAGCTCGGCAGGGTCCGAAAGCCACTCACTTCTTTTGTGCTACCAGATTGACAGAACTGAGCACCAAATAACCAACCCACCCTCACCCAATACTTTAAGCCCAGAAGCCTCTGTCACCAATAGAACAAATATACCCATGAAAAACAATAACATTACATCAAACAAAACTAAGAACACAGCCAGATATAGCGGGGGATACACCATCCCTGCGCTGGCTTCACCCCACAGGAATCATGGAGTCCCATTCGATCACCCTAGAATCAGGCAGCAAAAAGCAGGCTGCACAGGCTGACTCCGGGCGGAGGCAGGTCCCTCCCAGCAGAGACCCAAAGTCAAACCCCCAGGGGAGTCAGCTCTCTGGTCATTGCAGAAGCCATCTGAGGTAAAGGTGTCTGGGCTCCTGTCCTGGGAAGGAGGCTGTCAATGGCTCCTCTGTCCACTTCGTCTCCTCCGCCAGCTCCTTCTCTGGGGACGTTCCGTCTGCCCCCAGAGCATTGGTAGATCGGCACTCAGGGCCAGCAGTCATTCCTTCTCAGGAGCTCAGTCCCACGCCCCCTCCGGGCTCTCAAAGAATATTGATTATCTTTGACCTTATTTCAGGCAAGTAAAATAGTGCATATTGGAATGTCCATGGTCCTAAGCTTCCTCTTTACTTGTAAATGTAAATTGATACCTGTATAGCGCACTACTCACACGCAAGGGTCTCAAGGCGCTTGTACGAATACCGCTGTGGAACCCATCCTGGCTTTCCCTGTGAGGCGTCCACTCCTGGGCACCCCCAAGGTGGAGGCCATGCATCCTTAGCGTTGTGGGGGGCGTTGTGGAGATTAAGCAAGCTATTGCCCAGGGTTGCAGAGTGGGACTCCATGATTGGAATAGGCACTGAGGCGAGAATTTTCAGGTCCGTGGAATTTTGAGCCCAAGACCCGCTGAGGCAGGGAATTGAACCCTGGTCCCGGGCTAGACCTCTGCATCAGGGTCTGCCGCTCTAACCATTGAGCTACACTTCTCCACTTGAGCCACACTTCTCCACCTCCACTTCAATAAATGATTTGCGCATGAGCTGTATCTTGGTGGAGAACAGCATTACTTTAGACTCTGCACAGCAGATGTCTTGGAGTTGACGGGCATGTCGCAGTATGGTGTCTCTATCACCTTGTTCAAAAGCTGCATAATGATAGGGTGAGACAGGGCACCAGGCTGCAGCCTCATGGAAAACTCTATGTGAGCCCTTTCTAACACACAGCACGTGGATAGCACCCCTTCAGGGAGACACTTTAGCAACCATTGAGTAAAGAACTTTTCTGACTGCTGCCCCTTTACGCCCTCAGGCAGACCCACTATACGCAAGTTGTTCCTTCATGAACAGCCCTTTGCATCTTCTATTTGGCATTCAAGGCAATTTGCTAGTAGTGCCAGCCACATCTTCTAAGAACGACATGCACCCCTCTACCTCCGAAGTATGCGCAGAGAGGTTGCTTAAATCCTGGTGTAGGAGGGAGACCTCACCCCATGCTGCCAATGTTTGTGTTTACATCCTTACGAGTGTCCTTTTAGTGGCCTGTGAAACAGATTCATCCTGTGGTGGGGGGGCCAAGTCATGTCCCCCCTTGCCAGGCAGCCGGTGGGCAACACAGGCCTGGCATATTTGTGAATGTGTCCCTGGCTGACCTTCAGCTTGTCTTTCACCATCGTGGAGACCCTTCTGGGGTTGGCGCAGAACTAGACTAAAATGTAGCTGTCATCATGAGCTTCCAAACCAAGCCCCCCGGTGAAGCTTTCGCGTGTAGGGATTAATCCATCTGGCAGTGTGCAAGCATGCAGAGTCTGGCGCATATGGCTGACCTCCAGGGAGTCCTACTAGCGTTTAAGATGTCATTTTATTCTCTGGCTGGATGTGAAAGGAGGCAATGGACTTGATCCATAATAATGATTATAATCCATGGCACGGAACAGCCAATCCTTATTCTGAGACAGACATTTTATTGGATGGTTCTACACATTTGTATCTTGAATTGTCTCTAAACTATAAATTTACGTATTTACTTGAGTACTTGTCATGAATTGAATGCTACAGATCTCTTTCCCATGAGGCAGCAGGAAGCTTCAAACCCTCTGACCTCATCCCACCATGTGTAAGGGGGAGAGATAAATCATATTGAATACTAATTTGAAAAATATTCTGACTCTAAAATAGTTTTTGTAAAGCACTGCTGTGTTGTCCAGATGTTAGAATCAAACAGTTTAATGAGGGGGTTTGTTCACTGTGTTCATATAATTTGGTACCTGTCCTTCAATTAAAGCGTGCCATCCAGGAGGAAGGGCCAGGACAGGGCGGGGGGTGTTGTCACGGGGGGAGTTGGGATGAGGCGGAGTTGGCCAGCCTGCTTAAATTCATTTTTTGCATTACCACTTCTTATAAGGAAAATGAAGTTGGTCAGTGTATACAGGCACACTCCTGTAGTGCACAAGCATAGCGGTTAGCCACTCATGGGAGGCAGGAGCCTATGACCCCTCTATGTGATGGGTGTCGATTCCTGCATGATCAGGCATGCTCACCCCATGAACTTTATGAATACCGTTAGTTGATGGGTAGTTGGTGATAAAACACGAATTTGTGACCCAAAATAAATATTCTCACGTGTGACATGCGCACGGCGAACCTACACAAGAAGGTCTATATTGTAAAGATCAAAGTGTGCATTGGTTTGTGAATTTATATCATTTCATTTTATTTCAAGGCGTGTGCACTAAGGGAGGAGTCTATGGTGCTTCAGATACCTATGGTGAAGTGAAAATACTTTTTTCCGTTCGCTCTTTACGCACTACCTACTTACCTACCTATACAATACTCTTTAAAGTAGAAATTGAGGCAGAGCGCCCCTAGTATCTGAAATCCTCCTAAAAAAACGCTGCACAGCTGTCACTTACTATCTTGTCAGATCGGGTGCCTCCACGTTATAGCATACTTTTCACTAGATACTGTCCAATTTTTTCTTTTGTCCTGACATGGATAGAGACAAGGTAGCGGCAGATCTCTTTGAGAATTTAGCCAAAGGCATGCCTACATACCATTATAAAAAAACAAGTATGTGGAGGGTCAAGGGGAATATTTATAGACCTGTCTGCTCGTTCCCCTACTTTAAGATATAGAACACACAATAGAGCAGACCAGGTCTGGAAAGAGTGTGTAGCTGTGCTGGCCAAGGTGCAATGATGGATGCATGCATGAATGTCCGGTGCTGTAAAACACTGGCTAGATAAATCCCATCAGGCCACCCTTTATGGTGGAGTTTGCGTCATGTGGGATGTTGCTGATCAATCCAAATCACAAACGACCTTATAGTGTCGATATTGAAATGGATGTCAAGAATCTAGCCGTGATGTCCATTATGAAGTGATATTTGCTAAAGTGCAGTGCTTAAGTGAGCTAAAATTGACTACACGGGCATTGTAAAGTATTCAAAGTGCACTACATGTGTCAAAAGTTAAAAACACGCCGAGTAGTAAGACTACCCCATTGCGTTTTGTGCAAATCGGTCGACATGTTTCAGCCCATGGGGCATTGCCCCGGCTTTCTTCAGGACCATAAAAAAGAAGGCTACTGCAATAAACCATGTATTAAATCAAAAACACAGAATGTACTGAAAAAGGTACATATCTACCAGGAACCTTCATATTTGACTGCCCACTGGAAGGAGAGAAGAACATCTTCTTCCTAGAAAACAAGAATTGTTTCACAAACAAACACCATATTACACACATGCATTCTCAAAAGTGCACAAAGACCACACAGACACAATACACCTGCATGAATGATTTGCATTCAGCATTATATGAAAAGCTTAATAGCTTAAAACAACACGAGGCATTTCCTCATGGTGTTACTCACCCAGCTTTGTGTGGGTGAAGACCTCACCTCACCCGGCGACCGCTCGGGAGTATGAGACCCCGCTCTATAGTGTAGAAAAAGGAAACCATGAGTGCATGACTCTATAGTATCCAAGCCAATTGCTCTACACACAAAACCAAACAGACGTGTGATAGTACCCCAACTGTTCAACCTTGAGTAAACCTACATTAATGCACATGAGACGCTTGGAGAACACGCATACTGTAGTGCTCTTCTAAACATAGAGCACAGAACAAGTACTCAGGTTAACCTCAGAGTGTGTTATAAGTAGCTCATAAAGATCTTGCCTGGAGTCACAGTGTATAATTAATTGTGGCAGGTCCTCATGAATGCCCCAGAATTAGTAATGGGGACTGTGCATAGTTAAGGGTTAATAATATGCCCAGCGACAGAGATCTTGCCTATAGTCACAGTGTATAATTAATTGTGGCAGGTCCTCATGAATGCCCCAGAAATAGTAATGGGGACAGTGCATAGTTAAGGGTTAATAAAATGCCCAGCGACAGAGAGCTGCAAAATCCTCGGTGTCTGGGGGGCATAGGGGGCCGTCCTAAGCTCATCTCAACGAGTACACCCGACTAAACCATTCAATAAGGGCTAACTGAACGCGAGAGAGAACTCACCTATCCGTCGGTGCCTCGGATAGTAAACCGAGCGGAAGTGGAGGTGTTGAATCACACCGCCCTTCGTCTTTTAGTAGCCGCCGGTAAAGGACCAAACTGTGGCCGACAGCGTGAAAATCGAGACACTGCTCTTGCGCGCATGTGCGTATACCTAAAGTTAATTCAGGGCAACAGCGTGAAAAAGGAGACACTGCTCTTCTGCACCTGCGTTGTAACACTGGTCCTCGGAAATCACTAATAGAGCGTATTTTTTCTGTTTACCGAGCATACAAGGGGATATATAAACGCTTACATCCTAATGGTTGTAAAACGATCTGGAACCATTCATGCATGCATCCATCATTGCACCTTGGCCAGCACAGCTACACACTCTTTCCAGACCTGGTCTGCTCTATTGTGTGTTCTATGCCTACACACCAGGCATCTGCCACGACAGGTCCTGCGCACATAGAAGGTCTCAAAGATACGTTTATAAAACTAGAGAGATTGAAAAAGCAAGAGAACTCACGCTGGTGGGATGGAACCACCCTGAAACACTACTTAAGGCTAAAACAAATTCCAAGGGGACTACGTTCCCATACATTCCCTACCTATGACGATTTAGATCTAGATCTGATGACTAGATGGGAAGACTCTCTTAACCAGAATTCCATGACATTAATGGATATTCTCATTGAGAGTGCTGATCGTAAGACTACCAAACTTCAACTAGAAATCTCCATCGTAGAACAGGAGATCAAAGACTTGAATAAACCTGAAGCTACCATCAAGAACTATACCCTACTTGATGAGATTTTACTCAAACATCAAGCTGATATCAAAACTAGGAAAGCCCGTCAGATTAAGAGAGATGAGGCAGACTACAGAAATGGGAGGGTATACACGTTTGATCGCAAATACGATTCAATGATCCCCAGCTCAAAACGTGGTTCACAGACAGGCAGATCCCCAAACACCAGTTCTGTTAATTCCAGTACTACTTCACTGAGCACTACCGGACTCAGCGAAACTGAAAATGAGATTTTAGACAACACAGAGTCTACACGCACGCCTTTTTTATTAGAGATGGAACGTATCAGGAAGGGCAACAGGATACAACCTCCAAGAGGCGTAGCAGACCCAAAACCCACAGGGGCAAACGCAGGAGCAAACGAGGATTATCGAAGAAAACTGAGATCAGGCACACAGAGGAATTGACTACATCAGATGACACAGTACAGGTTATTAATCTTTCCTCACATCCTTTGACAACAGACATGATCTCTCTACTTGGCAAAGGCCTGAACTTTAATCCTTATGCAACTGGTGACATCTGCCAAACTAAGATTGACATTTTCAGATTTGTACGCAATCTCAAACTAAAGAAACATTTTGCTGGACAAAGTAACACACTCAGACAGTCTAGAAACATTCCCAGTGTTTTTGACAATGAACCTTTGACTATTAAAGATGTGCAAACAACACACTTGCTTCTTTCTTTAACTGACAGGGAAGAAAGTCATTTTGATATGGAAAAATTACTTGAGGAGCTTGATGTTGAAACAGATTATGGAGTGGCTAGTGGCCTAAAATGCAAATCCAAATGGACCCCTACTTTATCAGGGGGCAATATTATTGACAATTTTCATAGACATGTTCTTGAAGATCTGAACAGAACCAACACTAAGAACTTAAACACTAAATTTAAATACAAGGACAATTTGACCAAAGGGGAACGTTTAGCACTCTCCACCCTGAGTAACAACCCTGATATCATTATAAGGGAAGCAGACAAAGGGGGCAATGTTGTGGTCATGAATCTCATTGACTACAACAATGAGATCCAGAGCCAACTCAACGATGACTCATGTTATGAACCACTAACTCATAATCCCATGGGTCCTTTAACACTGCTACTAAACGGGCTTTTATTAAACTGGAAACAGTCTCGTCTTTTGGATGACGACGAGTACCTTTATCTTAAAGTCTCTAGACCTACTTTCCCTTGGCTTTACACACTTCCAAAGATTCACAAGAACCTACCTTTTCCTCCGGGCAGACCGATAGTGTCGGGAATTGGGGGTCCCACCGAAAGATTAGCAGAGTATGTGGTTCTTTTTCTGGGACCTTTAGTTAAAAACGTACCGTCACACATACAAGATTCTAAACATATATTAAGCATTATGTCAGACATGGAATGGCAACAAGGCACGACGTTGGTCACCATGGATGTGGTGTCCTTGTACACCAGCATCAATCTGAAACTTGGCATGTCAGCCATGACCAAATTACTATCAAACAGACCAGCCTCATTGTGGGCACATACTAAAATGTTACTACACATGATGGACCTTATTCTAGAGAATAATTTTTTAATTTTTGATCGGAAATGGTATCGTCAGAAAAAGAGAGTTGCCATGGGCTCAAAATTTTCACCCTCCTTTGCTAATCTCTTTATGAGAGCCCTGGAGGCAGACTTGATCTGGGGTACCAAGGGAGCGGAATACATCGACTCCATACTCTTCTGGGGCCGATATATCGATGACTGTTTCTAACTATGGTCTGGCACCGAAGAATTACTTTTTTCCTTTTTCGAGCATCTGAATAAAAACACATGGGAAATAAGCTTCACTATGCAACACAGCCAAAACAAGATGGAATTCTTAGATCTTGAATTCTATGTCAAAAACAATGAACTACACAGCAAGCTGTATAGAAAACCCACCTCTTGCAATTCCATACTTCATGCATCAAGTTCTCACCCAGTGCATCAGATACGCTCAATTCCGTATGGAGAATATTTAAGAGCCAAACGAAATTGCAGCGAATTAACTGAATTCGAAAATTGCATTGCTAATATGAAGGACAGATTCCGCAATAGAGGATATTCTCTAGAATCCCTAAACAAAGCAGAAAAAAGGGCTAGACGCACCTCAAGACCAGATTGTTTGAAGACACGCACGGAGCCTGAATCCTCCAGTCAGAAAATCAGACTAATAACAGAATTCAACGCATTAAATCACACCATCTGAAAGAGTTTTAACAAACATTGGAACCTCCTGACAGGAGATCCTGTTCTTAAAGAATGGTTACCTGAAAAACCCTCCATCACATATAGAAAGGGCTTCACCCTTAAGAACAAACTCAGCCCAACTGTTCCTCCGAACACCACAGCCCGGGACTGGCTCACTACACGGGGCTTAGGATTCCATAAATGTGGGTTTTGTTCTATGTGTATCTGGGAAAAACATGGTAGCAAAACTTTTAAGGGTTTCGACGGAAACTTATACGAAATCAGACACAACATTACATGCCTAACCAAGTTTGTAGTCTACATAATTGAATGCCAATGTGGCAAAATCTACGTAGGCAGCACCATCAGGGCTCTCAAAGACAGACTAGCGGAACATATGAGAGCCATACAAAGAAGAGATCCCAAGTACCCAGTGGCCCTACATGTTGCAGAATGTCAACCTTTGGAGGATGATATCAAAGTGCGTTTCTTTGGGATAGATGTGATTCCTCTCAACATTAGAGGGGGCAATCGAGAACTTACACTCAGGCGTAGGGAAGCCACGTGGATCATGCGTTTACAATGCGTGGAGCACAGGCTCAACTATGACCCAGAACTACAATTTTTCTTGGGGGACTAAAGTGCCTATCTTCCCTCACCCCATGGGATCCTCTAATTAAGATACAGACTTTGAATTTCATCAAATGGCAACATAGCAAACATGATTAACATGTATTGGTTTTTCCATGAATTGGTTTACCCTTCCATCACTATCATGAATATTTTATTCACTATATACTGTTACATATACATGTTTGATACAATTTTTATTTATTGTTCATGCATATAAGTTATAAATGTATTTTGTATAACAATTTCAGGAATGATACAATCATGATCAGACTTGAGATTTACAGTCTTATGATATATGAAGTCACAAATGGGCTGGTCGATGGGGCACCCTCACCTAAAATCAACCCCCTTCCTTTAGATGACACTCACAACGGCCCACGGGCTCACCAATGCAACACACATTTTCTACTTCTATCGCTCTTGATCTCGATCCGCATGTGAATATCAAAACTCAGTAGGTAACTTGTTTTCTATAACATATTTTCGTCCATAATGGAGTATAAAGCGGTGGAGGCATCAGTAATGGCCATTATAGTGTAAACTCACAATATTTGAGGTTGACACATGATTTGTCTACCGTCCTTTTCTTTTCCCTTTCTAATGAATTAGCAATAAACAACGATGAGTTAAATAAGTGCTACTCCTTCACGAGCGGCACAATACAACAGGAAGCGAATATTACCGAATTTTTACTCCTCAAACATGGCTGCCATTATAGTCATGGTCACATTCTAGTTTTTTCGTAAACTTTTCTGTGAAATGGGCCTCCTCCTTCCGGTCACGTGTCCGTCTTTCGAAACACGGCGACCGGGAAATAGAAGAGGAGGGATACCATACTCCTGGTGAGTCTAAATCACCGATTTTTGTGGTTCTGAACCATGATATACTAAGAGATCGTATACACACGATCGCATGAACTTAGACATAGCATCTACCAAACTGGCCCTAACTTCGCCCTTTTTTAACCGCTCCTTTGTACAATTATTTACTCTCTTTGATACAGAATCTTTCGGACGTGAAACGCAACCGTTTTGCAGTGCCAAGAGTTGGATCCCCTCCCGGTACGACTTAATACGTACACGTATTAAGGTACAGTCATGCTCTTATCTCACTACAGATAGATGATTGTCACAAAAAGGAGGTTTACCGTGACCCAGTCTTAGACTACACTTAACACTCGAAATATATGTGTCTATCTTTTTACACACAGTGTGAACTTTTGAAATCCCGCATTACTTGGCGGGTGGAACATAGACAGAGGAACATATCCAAGTTCCTAGGAGTAAAAGCGAACCAATTCAAATCTATTTGAATATCGATAACATCCACACACTGGTAAGCTTACTCTCTCAAACCTCCTTTTCACCACATTGGTGTTTTAAACATTTCCCCTTTCTTATGCTTTCCTGCCCCTCCTCTCTCTTTTTCCAAAACAGAACATTCCAACGACACTAAAACTAATCTCAACCCACCATAACGAGGTTGAGCCACAAGGTATGCACTTTCCGCTCTTTCGGAAACATGTCTTTTCACTTCACCATAGGTATCTGAAGCACCATAGACTCCTCCCTTAGTGCACACGCCTTGAAATAAAATGAAATGATATAAATTCACAAACCAATGCACATTTTGATCTTTACAATATAGTGGCACGTTCTTCACTTTAAGACCTTCTCGTGTAGGTTCGCCGTGCGCATGTCACACGTGAGAATATTTATTTTGGGTCACAACTTCGTGTTTTATCACCAACTAGCCATCAACTAACGGTATTCATAAAGTTCATGGGGTGAGCATGCCTAATCATGCAAGAATCGACACCCATCACAATCACAACGTGTGAGGCCAACAGCACGTTAGAAATACACGTGTGAATCACCTTTGTCACCAATACATTGTTAAAAAGTATATGATATATAAGGATGAAACCTATACACACGTTATTTTCTATTATCAGCCCTGAAGAGTCGTGTTGACTCACCATAACACGACGAAACACGTGTCGGCTGACTGTGGACTATACGTCGAGTGTGGACTCATTAAACCATCATCTCTAAAAAGAAAAATACCCAAGAATCTGCATCTGTTTATTCTATCTGCTTGTGTTACACATGATCATTTCTATTTAGACCTTGCTGTATGTGCGAGAGCATTGCTGTTTTATGTGCTGTTAAAGTCATCTGACTTTCTCTTGGACGGTTAAGGGCTTTTTTCCGTTCGCTCTTTACGCACTACCTACTTACCTACCTATACAATACTCTTTAACGTAGAAATTGAGGCAGAGCGCCCCTAGTATCTGAAATCCTCCTAAAAGAAACCTGCACAGCTGTCACTTATGACCCCTCTATGGCCTGTACATTCCAGTGTGCATCTGAGACCCAGTGTATGTGAATGTTGGCCAGGGTGAGCACCACTGTGTGCGCGTTCCTTCTTGTATGAGGTGTGCATAAACAAATGTGCTGTGCCCGCCACTTTTGACAAAAATTTGTAAACCGTTTCCTGGTGGCATCTATGCTGCACAGCATGGGCTACGCAGACGGATGCCTTTGCTAAATGCATAGGAATTTGCTTTTTTATTTTGTTTTAATCTTTGTAAGTTTTGTCCTTTGTAACTGGCATAATGTGCTCATGTAGCACCCTGGAGCAGGACTGCTCCAATGTACAAAGTGATTGTATGATGGAACCACGCTTGCCATTACCACGCATGCCCGTTAAATGCAGTCTTTACCATGCAAGTCTTAACCGTGCATATGCCTTTACCACGCATGCCTTTACAATGAACTATGCATTGTTAAGGCATATATGGCAAATACATAGGCGTAGTTAAAACTTACCTACATACCCCGACCCCTGCCCCCGGCCTGAGCCCTAATGTGCCCCCGGGCAAAAATCTACCCCGGCCCCAGCCTCCCCCCGCTCTGAGCCCTATAATAGGCCCCCAAGGCCAAAAAACTAACCTGATCCCTGGCCCCCGTCCTAAGCCCTAAAACGGCCCACTAAGCCCAAAAACAAACTTGATCTCTTGCCCACCGCCCTGAGCCCTAATATGACCCCCTTGGCCAAAAAGCTACCCCTTCCTCACCGCCCTGAGACCTACAACTACCCCCTCCCTTCTGAATCTTCCCTACCCCCCTAATTCCTAAAAACTACCCCGCCAAGCCCTAAAAGGTTCCCGAGGCTTAAAATCTTCCCGAGTCCTAAAAACGTCCCCTAACCCCCTCCAGCCCTGAAAACTACCCCAACCAAAAAACTACCCCCACAATAACCGGCCCAAGCCCCACTAACCTCACTGCATCCTCTCCCAATCCTTCCACTTCCTGGACCCGCCCATTCCAGACATCTAGACCATGCATATGCCTTAACCACGCATATGTGTGGTTAAGGCATATGTATGGTTAAGGCAATAGTGGTTGCACGTGCGTGTTTCGGGCACAGGTAGCTGATCCCATGTTGTTCCGATCGTTTCCCATAAAAAGTGTATCCAGCTGTAATGATTATAGTATCCAAAGATCTCTCTGCATTGATACCCCTATCCTTATGCTCAACGACTCCAGGAATTGTCCATTGTGTCAATCTGCAATAAATTTGTAGGCATGCAATAATTATAGGGTATGCCTCTGCTATGCTGAAATTGTTCTGCATGGCGTATACAATTGTGAAGACTATTGTTTAATGTTCACAGAGACATTTTGCACTCACAAAGGTCAAAGGGTTACCATTGTTCAATCCTAAATGAGGAAGCAGGTTTCTCATTCTAAGTCTCTGTTTTGTATTTCGATGAACATGGTCTCCACCTTTGGTGTATTCTAGTAAAGCTTTTCTAGTCTGCTGGACTGCCCTTGGAAGGACAGGTGACCACTGAGAGTTGGAGAGAAAGAGAGCTTTAGATTTAGTTTGAAAGCTTTGGGATTTAAAGTCTACAACAAACTTGACATTGAGAAAAACCCGCAGAGCTGACTTTTTAATAATTGCTGTTCACCTTGTTCGTAAAGAAGAACAACTAAAGTGAGGAAGAAAAGAGACTCTATCTGATTGAGGAGTGATTGGTCCACCTTGTTGTTTGGTTGTAAAGTCTGGTATTCATTGATATTCAGTGTGTCAGTGTCGCCTTTAGTGAGACACTAATTAACATCAAGGGATGTGCCTTAATGCGGCACAGTCGCCGATAGCGTCTACATGTGACTGCAACCACCCAGGTATGACTAGAACAGCCATAACCTCCTGGTGCCTGGGAGAATAAATCACGAGGACTGTTCTGAAAAGTTCCATTCTAAAACTAGACACCTCACCAAGGGATTATTGGCCACCACACCTTTATCTGATCTTGAACCCGGTATCACGACCTTCAAAGTATGGCGTTCGTGGCCATCCCACCAACGTCAGTTAGTGAGGTTTAGAAGACAATGCTATAAATGTCCAAGAACTTCTTTAACCAATAAATTCTCTTTATGGTTTTTGGGAATGAACATGTATGAGGAAATGAATCATTTATACGTTTTTCTCCTTTTTATTGTTTTTCGTTTGGAAATGAACACATTTTAAATATCATCTGCAATTTGTCCCCGATGAAGGACACCCCTCGCAATGCCTTGGGGCATAGGTGCAAGACGGTGTAAGTTATGAAGCACCGCATGAGTTTGCTAAGCAAGTAAACTCCAAGAAGTAGATGATTCATTGAAGATGATTGTCTAAACTGGAAAAATCCTATGATAAAATGGCAAGAAGAGGACATACTCTGGACTGGGTATTAAGAGGCCACCGTTGTTATGTGACCAGTGCAAAGGTACTGTAGAGCTAGCTCCTGGCTAAGGTTTTTCAGTGGCGGCTCCTCCGCTATGGTGGAGGAGCGTCGACCCCCCCTCCCCCGCCAGCAGAAAGGACAAATAAAACGATAATAAACACGTTTTAATATTGTTTTATTTTTCCTTTCCCAGCCAAGTATTTAGGGACTGGGCCAGTGAGATGACAGTCACTGGAGGGGGAATGGTTTGCACTGGTATCAGTACATGTGCGGGTTTGGCCGGCCATCTTAGGACGGCCAGACCGACATGCTTATTGAAGCTGTCTCCAACCCAAGCTGCATGTCGGGTTACAGACAGCAGGCCCAGGCTCCCAGTCTCACTGGGAGTGTAAATTCAGGGCGCTCAGGCCAATCCTGACGCTGCTCTCATGGAGGAGAGCAGCGTCAGGATTGACCACAGGGGAGTCTGAGAGCCTGTGCCTGCAGTAGACTGGAGCAAAAGAACACACTACGGCTGCCTGTAGCTAAATTACTTATTTTTTATTTATTTTTGCATTTTATTTGTTGTTCGTCGTCCCCTTGATCCCTTCTTCCTCGCCCCGCCACTCTCCAACTCCACCAGCCGCTCCTCATGGTTGTCCTAATTCCACACCCAGATGCATTTGGAAAACGTGGAGGACAACACTCAAACAAACAAGAGTGCAATTATGAGGACTTCCAATAGTCTTCGGGGAGCCTTCTGAAATGACTAATGTCTGGAGCAAGGCCTGTGCATCTCAGCCTTCTGGACATATCACCTAACAGTGTTCAACTAACCAAAACACAATGACCTCAGTGAACGTATGGATTGAAAAACGGGCATAAACCCAAGAAGTTGCCATTTTCCACTAAAGAATTATTTGCCCGAACGTGCAGTACAACGCTCCTAAAGTGGTCCAAGTTGTATTTTGTGGGGCATGACCCACCACTCCAGGGCCTCACTTCTTCCTCTTTGGGGTGAATGTGTCCCTCCCACCTTCAAGTTCAAGAGTATGTTTTTCGCTTGGCATGGTTAAAAAACTGGCCTTTTTGAATTGTAAACCTTGGTGAATGTCTTATGAAAGATCATTCAAACTCGCCAAAGACCTTCGGATGGAGCAATGTAATGGCTATGATCTGAAATGAGATTCACCAGTTATGTGGACCTATCCAAGCGCAATCCACGTGCACTGCACGTGACCTCACCATCTCACCTGCAACCAGGACCCCACCTGACTGCAGACTAAGAAGGGTAAATAAGGAAAACCAGGGCAGCAGGACTTTCCCATCAATGCCTCCAGGATCTGGAACAACATTGCTGTATCCATCAGGAACACCCCAAAGCTGCTCCAATTTAAGAAAGAGGTTAAGATTCACCTTTGTAAGGAACACTACATCACAGTGATTTAACCGCCCACAGCCCAGCTTCCTCTCCCTTCACAAGTTGACCTTATGCTTATCTCTGTTGCCTTTCACCCCCTCCACCTTCACATAATTAAAATATCAAGCTGGATTTAAACCCCAGTGTAATACACAGATTTCACAAGGTTACACCTTAACTCTCTGAGCTATCCCCGCCTCTTCAAATACTATCTTCACCATCAAGAATGACTGTGATCTGTGTGAGAATGAGTTTTTTTTCTGTTTGGCACAGAAATAATCAATCAACGCAGCTTATCAGTTTAAACTCTCGGCGCAGTTTGAGAAACGTAATATTTCATTCATTTTGGATGGGGTGTAACAAATAATTCTTTTCTCATGACCCGCATCCCCTAGTCCTACCCGCACATACTTGCCAAAGCTCTTAACTCTGACACTTCTTTCATTCCTGCCCATGGTGTGCCAGTCAGCTGGCCCAATGAAACGTGCTCTGCCCCTCAGGAAATGAGTTATGGGGCTTTCAAGTTTAAAATTAGCCCCAGATGTGAGCCTCGCATGATTATGTGAATAGGACAGAGTGGCTATTTGCATTTAATGTAAACTGTTTTATTTTGGTTCCAGTTTTGCACAGCGTATGTTTGTTTAAACTTAACCAAGATAGGGCTGCTCTCCCTGTGTGATTGATTTTTCATGCAACAAACGATATTGGTAGAGAGCCCATCTGGGAATAACGTCACAATACCTTTCATAACCCAATCAGAAATCATGAAGCATTGGGGCATTCTGTAACCCTTGCTACTGGTGATTGTTGCTGAGATATGATTGGACACGAGAATTTCATTTGTTTTTTCACAGGGTTTCAAGTAAAGTACGTCTTATTGATAGTTGCACACATGGACATAATTTCAGGGTCACAGCTTTGACCTCTGGCTTGCCCTTTGCTGCCCCTACCACTGCCTTTGAGACCCCTAGCCTAAGAGGTGGCAAATTCGGTGCGGGAACACAGGGGCAGCTGGGGCTGCACTCTCTTTATTTTATGCCAATTTTTTACTACACTAATAGTAAGTAAATAAAATATATTTTTCACTAATAGTGTAATAAAAATTGAGTTACAATAAGCTGGAATATGCCCTTCCATGGCAGATGAGGTAAGTAAAAAATACTTTTAAATATATGTTGTGCTCGTGCTTGCGGGTAAGAGTGTGTTTATGTGTGAGAGCGTGTATATGTGTGAATTTGGGTGTAAGTGTAAGTATATGTGTGTGAGTGAAAGCGGAGGTCAAAGGGCATGTGATGTCACTTCCGCTACCTCTGGCATTTCGGTGAATTGACGTCCATGGGTGCACAGACATTTTATTATTATATTGAATATAATGGTTAAAAAAAATAAACACAGCATTTATAGTGTCACTTAAAAGGCATAGTTTGAAACGAACCCCTCATTCAGGGAAGGTTAGATACTTTAATACCACATTTCTATCAATTCATGATTTAAATGTCAATCAATTAGAGATATTAGATCCCCGGTTTTGAGGGCAGGGGCTCACCCTGGCACCTCTGCCCCTTTCTCTAACTTTCTGAGGTTCATTGAAGCACGTGCCCGGGGGCTTCAGAAGAGAGAGAGTGAGAGAGAGAGTGAGAGTGGCGACAGTGCAGCGAGCGAGAAGAAAGAGAGAGCAGATAAAGAGACTGAGAACCAATAGCTATAAAGAAGGGGAGAGGATGTGGTCTGACGGCTCAATTGCCGACTTTGGTGCTGGAAACCAAGGTTCGAGGATCGAGGTTGCGTCCACATCCTGTGATTCTGGGCAAATCACTTAATCTACCCATGCCTGAATGCGTCCTAATATAACGTAACCAGTGCTTATATAAAGCACTCCAATACCTTTGGATCAAGTTCATGCTATATAAATCTGCATTAAACAGAGAGAGCAAGCTGGGGAAAGGATTGGGCTGGTTTGCCAGGGGTACTTTGGGTTCTGTAGTATCCTGCATTTATATCGTAAGGTGTTTTACCAGCCCTGCTCAGCCAGTGCCTGTGCTCTGACTCATTGGAATGTTGGAGTCGATGATACCTCGGAATGTTGGGACTCAGAGAGGTGAAGTGACAGTGGGTCATGGGATGAGCAGCTGATAGGCAGCTCCTGGTGGGGCTCTGATTTACAACGTAACTACTTGATGTTCTGAACTTCACTACTTGTTAACTATCTGAATATATCCTACTGAATTACATCCGTCCTGTGTGGACCTTCATCATCACTACAGGTTCCCAGACCAGCCATGCTTGCATAACCATAGCTCGGGTATGAAATCCATTGACATGGACAGAACTGTAAAGAGAGTGCCTGGGTAAACAATGTATCTATACTACTATTATAAAGAGAGAACTGTGTCCTTTGAGCCAGGTAAACTCGAAAAGTACACCACCAATCACAACACCCAATACAGCGTTGGAAAGGGGAGGTCCAGGAGATGGACATAGGCTATAGAAAACCACACCATATACATTAGGGGGGAGGACGTTAGGGGAAAAGTAGTCCGTATGGGCGAATGGATACAGTGATTGCGCGCGGCGTTCGGCATCGTCACAACCCTTGCGAGAGGCGCAATGGCGTGTGGGCGTGACGTCACGTCAACGCGACGTTAGCTGACCGGAGCGCAGGAAGGAGCAAGGGAACAAAACACGACATGCGGGGAGGAGCGGTGGCGTGGGACCGACACACAACATTGGAGTACCCAGCGCGGGGAGGAGCAGCGATGATGGTGGGAGCGCAGGAAGGAGCAAGGGACACACACCCGACATGTGGGGAGGAGCGGCGGCGCGGGAGCTGGTATGTACGCTCTGCTGCTCCCGCTGATGGCCGCTCTGCTGCACGTCTCCTGCAGCGGTGTTGCCCCCAGCCCCCTTATGCCCCGGACAACGTCGGGGTGGGCTGCTAGTTTATTAATAAAACATGCAGCATCACATTACCTTTTACAATGACTTGAGACGGAGTCATAGATTGTTTTTAGTAGTTACTTTCTTCCTATTGATATTAATCAGATCGAATGAACTTTAGAATTAGTCTGTCTGTGTTATATTGTAAGTAGCTCCTTTAAGATTCTTTGGAATGTTGAACATCCATGATGTAAATCTGTATTCTTTAGTGATGTCATGGACAGTTGGCCTAGCTGTTTCTGGCAGGGACATTGTGGCTTTATTTCTCTGACTGAATAAACTTATCACAGAGTTATTTATCGTACCACTTTTATTAACAGTCTGATTATCAATTTAGAGATGGCCTGACTGAGTATGACAGCGCTTTACACTTTCAGTTTACAGAACTTGTGATCATGATATGTCTTCACGTCTCACTGGTGGCCTCATATGCATGCCTCTCTGGTGGTCTCATATGTATGTCTCAGTGGTGGTCTCATATGCTTGCCTCTCTGGTGGTCTCATATGCATGGCTCACTGGTGGTCTCATATGGTGGTCTCATATGCATGCCTCTCTGGTGGTCTCATATGCATGGCTCACTGGTGGTCTCATATGGTGGTCTCATATGCATGCCTCTCTGGTGGTCTCATAAGCATGCCTCACTGGTGGTCTCATATGCATGCCTCACTAGTGGTCTCATATACATGCCTCTCTGGTGGTCTCATATGTATGTCTCACTGGTGATCTCATATGTATGCCTCACTGGTGGTCTCATATGCATGCCTCTCTGGTGGTCTCATATGCATGTCTCACTGGTGGTCTCATATACATGCCTCACTGGTGGTCTCATATGCATGCCTCACTGGTGGTCTCATATGCATGCCTCACTGGTGGCCTCATATGCATGCCTCACTGGTGGCCTCATATGCATGCCTCTCTGGTGGTCTCATATGTATGTCTCACTGGTGGTCTCATATGCATGCCTCACTGGTGGTCTCATATGCATGCCTCGATGGTGGTCTCATATACATGCCTCTCTAGTGGCCTCATATGCATGCCTCGCTGGTGGTCTTATACACATGCCTCACTGGTGGCCTCATATGTATGTCTCACTGGTAGTCTCATATGCATGCCTCACTGGTGGTCTCATATGCATGCCTCACTGGTGGTCTCATATGTATGTCTCACTGGTGGCCTCATATGCATGCCTCACTGGTGGCCTCATATGTATGTCTCACTGGTGGTCTCATATGTATGTCTCACTGGTGGTCTCATATTCATGCCTCACTGGTGGTCTCATATGTATGTCTCACTGGTGGTCTCATATACATGCCTCACTGGTGGCCTCATATACATGCTTCACTGGTGGCCTCATATGTATGTCTCACTGGTGGTCTCATATGCATGCCTCACTGGTGGTCTCATATGCATGCCTCACTGGTGGTCTCATATACATGCCTCACTGGTGGCCTCATATGCATGCCTCTCTGGTGGCCTCATATGCATGCCTCACTGGTGGTCTCATATGCATGCCTCACTGGTGGTCTCATATACATGCCTCACTGCTGGCCTCATATGCATGCCTCTCTGGTGGCCTCATATGCATGCCTCACTGGTGGTCTCATATGCATGCCTCACTGGTGGTCTCATATACATGCCTCATTGCTGGCCTCATATGCATGCCTCTCTGGTGGCCTCACATGCATACCTTGCTGGTGGTCTTATATAAAAGTGACCCCAGCTCTACAGCCCGCTTGCGCTGGTTGCCAATGGTGACCAGGATGCAACTGAAGGCGATATCACGTGGTTGCGGAGTCCTACTTCCATTTCCCTCCATAAATCGATTAGGCAAAATTAATTGCTTCTCCCCAAATGGCCTTTTTACGCCTCAAACATGATCATACCTCGTGAATATTCATTTGAACCTCACCAAAGTTCGAAACCCTATAAAAACACACATTCATCAGCCCTCCAATTCTCTCACCAAAGACTTGTGATTGAAAAACAATCCTCTTGGCTGTAAAGCATCTTCAGAAAAGGTCATAGGCGGTTCAGAAAGAATGTTGTGATAACATGGGCCATGGTTTGGCACCCACCTTAATGACACTAGTAACGTTTGCCACTGTCAAGAAGCAGTTAACTTGGTAATACAATCCTTACAAATTATCCTGATCAGTAACTCACATTGTAAGATAGTTTCATGCTCTAAACTATTTACTACAGAATCACTATACCCCCTGGCCCCTATGACAAGACACTATTTCTCTTTTGCCATGTGACCATATCACATTTCCTTAAGCTTGCCCTTAGCATCCCCATAGACTGGGGGTGGAGAGAATACATTTAACCTCCAAAAAGGGACACATTTATCTTCAAACAGTTTTTTTGTAAAACTTTCCAATGGAACAGCTTTAAATGCCCAACACCCCTCAGTGCATTAATTGAGCTGGTGGTTGTAGGTGGGACCCACCAGCACTCATTTTTCTTCAAGAAACTTTGATCAAGAGCAACAAAGAGAAACACAAAAGTGGAACAGAAGAAGAAAGAGATAGATCAAAAAACATTCTAAAATGTAGGAAGCAGGGATGGAAATGACCCACCAAGAGTGCGATAAAGAGGCAGAGAGTGTCTGGCGGTAGATTCAAGAGGCATGCACCGTAATCAAGATTACCGGCCTTAGTATTTAGCACCCTTACCTTAGATAGGTCCCATCGCGAGCTTCTGAACAAAACATGGGCCCATCACTTATTTTTTATGATTACAAATTAAGTACAGCCATCATCTAGATCAGGGATTCTCAAAGTATGGCCCCGGGGCCGCATGCGACCCTCCTGACCTTTACATGCAGCCCCCTCCCTGATCAACAGAAGCACTGGGCTGCTGTTCACTCGATTCAGCACTAAAATTAAAAAAAAATTTAAATAAATAGGCAAACCTTTACTTAAAGGTTAAGTGAAGTTAAGAAAAGGAAGTAACTGAGTTGTCCTGCACCACTTAACTTTAGTAACAACTTTATTTTCAAAGCCATCTTGCAGCAAAAGAAGTGTAAAAATATGAAAAGGTCTCATCAAAATTCAAAGTATTTTATTAACATGCAGAAACATTTAACCTTCGTATATGAGATTATATCAGTGCATTGAAAAGCATTTTTTAAAGTGATAGTTTTCAAATATATATTTAAAAACATTCATTCTCCCCCCCCCCCACTCTGAATACAATGCTAATAGTGAACTAAGAGGCGAGCCCGTTGTAATGTGCACTCTTAGGGTGCCCTAGGTACCTATTACACATGAACAACATTCTAGTTTATTAAATCAAACACTGGAGAAGGTTTTGTACAGCACACATCCTGAAATAACGTATTTTAGGTCCTCTTAAATGTGATAATATAAAAAAAGAGGGAATGTGAAATAAATCAACTGCCTAGGATCACACCGTTTTGTAAAGTGGGGCAGCTGGGATTAATCCCAGGTTTTCTGGTTTCACACTGTGCAATTCAGCCACTAGATGTATATGCTTTTCTTCCCTATAGCAACCTTACACTGCCCCCCTGCCCCCCATCACTAGCGTGCTGGCATTGATGTGGCCCTTGGTTACATCGCACACCAAACTTTGTGGCCCTTGGGAAGACGTTTGCGAGTACCCTTGATCAAGATCTCTGTGCAGTGTGCATCTTTCTTGACATTTTGGCAGTGTAGGCTCTCTCTGAGTTACTGCAGCTGGCCCCACTGCAGTCCTGGATAGCTTTCTAAGAGATTTCGAATTACATAAGTTTGTTATAAACAATATCTTGGCCGTTAAGCTGTATTCGTGCATGCCTCTTTCAAATGTCTTTGGTCTTATGTAGAAGCTTGGCCCGGGCCATCAGTTTGCACTCCCCAGCTGGCCTTGGATTGTTTAGAAAAAAATGACATTAAAATTATAAACAAATTGCTGCAAATTACTCTGGTCTTCTTCATGAATCTTTCTACCCATAGACTCCTTTTTGGGAAATGGTTGATATGCAGAACCACATATTCATATACACAAAGGGCTTTGTTATAGAGGGAAGCCCTATTTTCAGTTCATGTCATCTTCTCCACCTGGATTGAATCTAGGCCAAGGATAAACAGTCAATTTCCTCAAAAATATGCTCCCTGAAATGAAAGATGTAGCCTTGGAGGGACTCAAAGACTTATAAGAAGGAAATTAGAAAGATCTCTAAATCCGTTCGCGGGCATGTGCACCTCTCGAATATTCGAATAGACCAGAGATATGAATGGAATATGAAAAAAGGGTTTGACTCGATATCTGCACCCGTGCGTTAAGGCACAATCTCTGTTAAACACATTTTATTTTATGAAATAATGACTTCATGAAATATCATGTATTTTGTTGCTTATTGTAGCTTCTTTTCCCTACTGTATAGTTCTTTCACAATCACTATCATTGAATATTTGTGAACAATCCATCAATTGTTTCCGGGTATTTTATTAATTTAATGCATTTTTGTTCAAACATTTATTGTTAGATTGACTCAAAAACTCCTTACTCTTCATATATTATTATTATTATGTTTCTTATATAGCGCCTGAATCGACCCCCAAAGGGGTATCTCCGCGCTTGCCTTGGGAACCCGTCCTGGTTTTTCCATGTGAGATAGCCCCTACAGGGCATCCCCAAGGTGAAAGCCAGGCATCCCGCCGCGGGGGGCCGTTGTGGAGATTAAGCAAGCTTAATGCCCAGAGTTGCAGAGTGTGAACCCATGATTAGGTCAGGCACCGAAGCGAGAATTATCGAGTCCATGGACATTTGAGCTCAAGACCCTGCCACGTCGGGAATTGAACCCTGGTCCCGGGTCTGACCTCTGCTTCAGGGTCTGCCTGCTCTAACCAGTGAGCCACACTTCTCCTCTTATCCATTACCTATCGACAGGTTTCATCCTCTTAGCAAAGATCACAAGACCTTAACTAATCAGTTCTTTGGGGAAGATGATCACCCTTCTGTTTTTGATATAGTCCTGGTCAAGCACTGCTTCTTTGTTCCCTTGTTAAGTCAGTTACTGCCTCAATTTTGAGTTAGAGCCCAAGTCTGATAATGTATTCTGCCCTTTGCCTGCATTAAATGCTTAGCTAAGCAATAATGCATTGCACAAATATTTGAATATGTGACATTCGTGTAACTCATTAAATGTACTTAGCGAGGAAGCATTTAGGAACCCTGATTACTTGTGGGGGCAGTGCCTGATTGAGCAAATCCTCTTAAACTGTAAATTGCCTTCTTCTTTTTGTTCAAGGTTTTAGGATTTCCTACTGATGCTAGTGACTTTATGTAGAATTATATAATTACAATCACTTCATTACTTGGTTTGAGCTTTTGCTCCTATATATGTGTGGATTCTAAAGATCTGATGTACAGTGATCTACCTTTTCTTATCTGAACTGATTCAGTAATGTTACCCTTGCATTGGTTCTGACGAAACCCCTTATCAATTTGAAGGATTTTGCCTGGAAACATGTATATATCATTATGCTTGGAGTGTGTGAACAGTACCCTCATTGTAAGATCTCTGGAAAGCCACTAGGAACTGGTTCTGAGAGGTTTTTGGACCGAAGAGGACATTTCATGGTTCGATGACAGAGCCCAGATGTTAAGTTGTTGATGGGAGGACCAAAAATGGGCAGGGGGTACAGCAGAAGAGGTGGAAGGTAGAATAATGTAGAAGAGAATCAGAGATTCAGAGAAGAAAGTCAGACGAGGAGGCCATACACGCAGAGGAAGAGATTAGTAGAATCAGTATGTATCAAGAGGGAGATGGGAGAAGTGAGTGCCAAAATGAAATCAAACAGGTATCAGAAATGTATTAAGCACCTGAACTAAAAGATTGGCAGGTCACGTCATATTGGCAGATTAGAGTGACAATTCATGGAAGAGTCGGGAATAAAGTGGTGTAAAATTGGCGAAAAGCAGCAACAAGAACTCAGGATTTGTTTGGCAAATAACAAGGAGGCAGAGTAGACCAAGTGAGGGGAATAGTGGGTGATACCTGACATAGCACAGTAATAGAAACATAGATATTAAAGATGGATACAAATGATGTGGTCTCTCCAATTTACCTCATTCTTACCAGGTGCTGTACCACAGATTCTAGTTGGCCTACAGCTGTTAACTTGACTTGCTCATAGCATTATAAATATGTATAGATGTCTGCTATGTAAATTAAAATGTATGAAAAGTTAGAGTGAACTCTCTGTTTTATTTTGTGTTTGAATATGTTTTATTGGTTTTACAAAAACATGAACATAACATCATTGATCGACTCAAGCCATAGCTAAGCATGTTATCTTTACAAGTTTAAATATCAATCACAGAGCGTTTTTGTACTTGGGATGTTAGCGGTGTTATAACTTGTGGAAAAGGGGTAATTCGACACGATGTTGTTCACTGTGTTCTAGTGGCATGTCAAATGTCATGGACTTGGCTCCCAATGCTCAGTGTCATTCGATAGCTGTTGCGAGGGTCCATCCCGTGTCATGTGACACTACCCCAGTGTCCCGGCCGTGTGCGACTGTGCAACGTTAGCTGCAGAGTCTGGTGGCGGGACCAGTGCTCCGTTCTCTGGACTCGACATTGACATGAGGTCTGTCGCCTTTGTACATTGTGGCCAAGATCCGAGTGTCCAGTGAGTCTATTGCTGTGTTTAAGGCACTAGCGTGCATCCCTCCCACTTAGGTCACCCAATGTGCACTTATCACGCGTGTGGTCATGATCGAGCGTAACAGTGGTGCCGTAGATATGTGTGCTTATCTTCGACTGCCTGAACAGTATACCAGTCAGCGGAGCCATTACAGCCCTCAAAACTTAGAACTGGCTAAGTGGTCAATGGAACAGGGGAGAAGAAGAGGGAAAATTAAAAGACGAAAAGAAAAAGAAAAAAGAGAAAGGGCTGGGAAGAGTCAACTGGGAAGTGTGTGTGGTGTGATAAGGTGTGAGCGTATTAGCTTAGTAGGAGCTGGGTGGGGTTGTTGTGTGCGGCCAATCTCTACTTGTCTGTCCATGGGTTGTCAACTTGGTGACTGGCGGGTGGGCCGCGGTGGGGTGGGGGATACTGTCACGTAGGTCCGCCTTGTGTATGGCCGCCCGTGGTATTTCGTTAGAGTAAACTCTCTAGAAAGTAAATTACATCCATTACTCAAAAGCCAGAAAAGGGAGAAAAAGTAAACCACAAGCAAGGTGCATTGCTCAAACTTCCTCTCTGCTGGCAGAATTATTTTCCACGTGGACGTTTCCACTGAGTAGACCTATTTCTACAAGTACTCCCCTGGATTACACGCATCCTGCCTCCTGCAAACAGAAACAAATTTGTATCCAAGATTGTTATACCAACCTGATCTAACACTAAATGTACTCTCCAAAGAGTTCAAATACCTGAGGTTAAAAGCATGGTGAGAGACTGCATCACTTTGCCTGCTTCACATGACACACCCTCCTTCTATAACCATGGTGCCCGGCTGTGGCCCCACCCAAGAGTGAGTCAAAACAATGGCGCTAAATGTTAGTCTATCGCAGTCAGCATGAGACTCAATCTGGCTGATGCGCGGCCAGAGGAACAAGGATGACATTGAGACTATCGTCTTCATGGAAGTGCTTGTTCAACTCTGTCGCTTTTTTGTGTCATCATCTTATAAATAGTGTAACAAGCAAATATATCAATTTCCACTCATACCATTGACAGTTTAAGTTGGTAAATCTCTGTGGTCCAAACATCACGGATGGGGTGGTCAGGAGTGAATTCATAAAACGTTAAGATCGAGCAGCGTTTACAAAGTGTCAGACCTTGTGGTTAGCAAAACACAAGGAGAATAAATGTTGGGGCTTATTTACAAGACCTTTGCGCCACCAGGGCACCACTTTTAACATGGGAAAAAGGGACACACCGGCGATGCAAGGGGCTTCTAAATACACCCCGTTAGGATCAGCCAGAAATTAGTTGAATTTAGAATTTACTGAGTTCGTCCAGGACAGATTTTCTGCCCAGATTCCGTCTACTCCAAAATATACACAGAGTATTTATGGTGTATAGAAGTTGCCAAACTGCATCTCTATTAGAACTGTGGATAGAAAACGAGCGCCCACAACCTATTCCAGCACTGAAAATCCTGGAAAACTTAACAGTATTTCAGAGAGTGAACGTAGCAAGGGAGCATTGCAGGGTTTAGATATGTGCATACTCTTATTTGGTCCCCAAATGTTGCCTTAACTCCCAGTGTCTGAATGAAGTATCAACAGGCTCTGCCATGATTACAGAGCCTCACTGTGTGTGAGTACATTGCTGATGAACCCTAAAAGCCTCAATTGTTTTAAGATTATGTCCACCTCAAAAGTTCTGAATTAAGGCCAATGATAAAGTGTACGAATTTAAAGGAGTTGTAACATAGGAGCTGTTTACCAAACCACTATTTCAAGGGTTCTTTATCGCTACTATCTCAGCATTTTCAGAATAGAAGGTCTGAGTTAGACTTTGACAGATGGGTTACTCCATCACAAAGGTGACGAATATTATGTCTATCGTGTTATAATTGCATTATACCCTATGTGCTTGTAATAAGGAGGATGGGTATTCCAAGCTCAGAGTTCCTTCAGAAGTTCCAGATCATTATTTCTGACATGATTGTACAGTATATTCTTATTGATCTCTATTCTTTTGTTTCAGGGGCGTTTTCAAGATGGATGTCTACAAACTCTTAGTGCTTTTTGTCCTCTGTGCTTCCTTTCTCAGCGTCACCAACTCACAGAAGACAGGTAAGGACCTCAAAGTAAAAGGCAAAGGGATTCTCTTGTAATTTTCAAGCTAATATTTCTAGTGTGTGCAAAATATCAGGCCAAGCCAATGTAAATTGTATTTGAAAAATTATCTCGTGCATTAAGACTGTTTAAAATGTGATATAAAATATGCAGTTCACTAAAAATACCTTTCTTACCTTACTAGTTTCATCAAGAACAATTAACTAGGCAAATGAAAATATTAACAACTGATTAATGATCAGTGTCAGGATACTCACGTAAAATAAATTTGCAATCAATCCAGATTAAATTCATTTATATTGTCACTAGTTAGCCTAAAACTGGCATGGAACCAGCCCTTGTGTTCCTACAAAGTATCCTTATTCATATATAAGAAGGGCTAGTATCATGCCAGGTTTTCAGGGATAACATTGAGCGTGTTTGTTCAATACAATTTAGTTGTGTGCCATTGGCTGAGAGGCTTCTACCTAAATATGCATATTTTAGCAACTCTTCCAGTTTAAGGGTGCATATTGTCCAGGAGCAATCTATTTTTTTGTGTTCTAGGATCTATGACCTTGTTTGCTTGAGATTTTGTTTGCAAATAATTTTTATTAACATAATCTTCGACGTCATGAAATTGATTTTGTCGACCCTTCTTAGTTTTATCCACTATAACTGCATCACTTGCAGGTTTTCCCCAATTCCAAGGAATTTAACACTGATATATACATCCTGCTTCAAGCGGATTGTAAATGTGCAGAGGCTGGGTTTTCGGTGACGATCAGAAGGTGTGGGGAGGCTGTGGTCTCTCTGTGGGAGCATTGCCTTCTCCCCTAATGGCGAAAGCGGGGATATCTGGAGCTGGCGTTGTCTTTGCCCGTTACCCCAGCCTCACTCTACCTCTGGTTTTACCAACTGAGGATCTGCACCTGGTAAAACCGGATCCAGGGTTTCCAGTATGTGGTATCAGAATATCACAGTCAGAATAGTGTCTAACATGAATATTATGCCCTAAATATTGTTTACACAAAATTGATCATTGGAGTTAATAATAGAACATCTACACCCAATGGGACAAATGACATTTAGGAGAGGATATTTATATTTTTGGATATGATACTCAGAAATACAACAGAATCAGCACCCACTAATTCAGCACTGGAAACCTGAGGCCACTCATTGTTGTCCAGAGAGATATTTCCCCTGGGTGGTACCGGAAACTAGGAATGATGGTCCTTGTGGTAATACAGTTAAGTGGTACCCACCAGGACTCAAAATATGATTGGTGCAGCAAGCCTGAAACAGACGCACAAAGCCATAATAAAGCCATCCTTCACCAGAACATGACTTGCATGTTACCAACTGGAACAATTTTGTTATATAGGTGTTCGTTTTACAGTATCAAAGCACTGCAAAAACTCAGTCTCTTTACCATGTATCTGGCTTGGTGATCTGCATGGATTTCTTGCACAGGATCATTAAGTAAAACAAAATACCAACTCAACTCCTGCGCAAGTGAACGCAGTAGATCACTAAACACACACGTTTTAGGTCCTTGAATCAACAGAGTGCATCACAATCCTGTTTTTGAAAAGAACTGTGTTCTTCCATCAATGTGGATTATAAGCCTTGCAAGGGATATATTATACTGCTATGAAATTTTGGAAAGTCAGTTTACTGCCTGTAACTCAGTCAGAAAATCTCAGAGTAGCGATTCACCTATACTTTATGTGCTAATGATATAATCTGGATAGAAAGATCAGTAGACGCCTGTATACAGGAAAGTTTGTAATACCTGAGAGTGTCAATTTTAACTTTGTTCTTGTAAAATTTATTTATTTATTTATTTATTAAATTTGTAAAGCGCTACAGCTACCCAACGGGTTTCCCGGCGCTAATTGACAGAAGTCACCTGACAATAAAGTTCCCTCAGTCGTTCGGTAATGTGGTCTGATTTACGACATCCACAAAGGAGTCACGCGGCCGCATTTTGAACCAATTGGAGGCGGCGGGTAACCGCCTTGGTGGACCCCAGATAGAGTACGTTGCCATAGTCCAATCTGGAGGTCACCAAGGCATCAACCACGGATCTCCGAGGGGAGCATCCCAAAAAACTTTCCAAGCCACCCTAAGATGGTAAAGCAGGTGGCAGACACTCTGTTTGCTTGGTCTCTCATAGATAGCCCCTTATCAATAATCACTCCAAGATTACGTACAGATGCAGACGGAACTGGCAGTGCTCCCATCGCTGAGGGCCAATGACTCGGACTCCAAAGATCAGGTTTATTGCCCAAAACCAAAACCTCCGTCTTCCCACCATTTAATTTAAGGAAGTTCCTATTCATCCAGTTTGCTATGTCACTGAGTCCGATTTTCAGGGAAGAAGGTAGGGCAGGGTCAGTTTGGGATAGGGAAAAAACAATCTGTGAATCGTCTGCATAAGTAAATAAATTAAGACCGGCCCTTTGAGCAATATGAGCTAAGGGAGTAACATAAAGGTTAAACAAAAGAGGACTAAGAATGGAACCCTGGGGTACACCGTGTGGGGATAGATAAACTTTAGAAATGGAAGGTTGAGAAACAATTTGGAAAGTCCGGTCTTTCAAAAAAGACGAGAGCCAATCCAAAGCCCTGTCACCAATACCAAGGTGTGTGAGGGATCTGATGAGTATACTGTGTGATATAATATCGAATAGTGTGTGGACCATCCATGCCCAGGGAAGGAGTGCATTTAGCCTTATCTAATGCTATGCTCGTTAATGGCTCAATACCACAAATAAAACTTGTGTGAATGATTCCCTATACCTGTCTCCTAGGCGGTTCTCCATGCCCTCATCAGCCCAGAGCGTGTGACTTAACCACAAGTTTTTTATTGAGTTCTCCTCCTTCATTCTATTCATAGCTTGGCCAGGATTGGGAACAACATGCTCCTTGCTGTAGACCCTTTCCTTGATCTATGTTGCTCTTGCTCTGATGTTATCCATAGCCTGATCAAAGAAGGAAATATTCAGCAACAGGGCATCCATTTTCTTGACAGTCAGCAAAACCAGTCATTCTAATTATAAGTTGGACTGGCATTGTCCAACTGAAATCCAGGAGCCTCGTCCTCGATACCAATTGATGTACTCTGAACAGGGCTCTGGATGTCAGTCTTGTCCTAGTAGTGGGCTGTTTGTATCTATGTCTGTTTGCATGTGTATTTGTGTAACCCAAACATATCAATAAAGCAGTGTATGGGATAACAGAGGGGAAATGATGAAAGTTAAATGTGACCTGGCGGGCGACTTCATGTAATATGCATGGCCTGGGACTCATCCATTTGATTACATGCAAATTAATATTATTAATTTGCTATTTTTATACACAACCAAGAAGAAACTCATGGATTGCCTTAAATGACAGTGTTCAGCCCATTTCTGAAAGAACTAGTCTTGGCCTGTGTGGCTCATATGGAGCCAGATGGTCAGGATGCTTATCATGTTATTTTTTCCTATGAAAAAGCATTGAGGAGTAAGTGATTATAAATGAAGAAGCAGACTCTACAGGATCAAGGGAGGTTCTTATGTGTGTAGTTATTACAATAGAATATTTTGTAAGCTTGTCTGAAGATCAAGGAGCCGCAGCGCAATGTAAATTAATGGGTCTTCCCTGCAGGATGTGAAGAATGGCTCCAAAGTCTATCACATCTCACAGATATTCCTGGACTTGGGTGGATGGGGGCTCCCTGAAGGGTTGGTGGGCCAATGAAAGGTTGGGGGCCCCCAGGACCACAGGGGCTGCAGAGGGCTGGTCTACACCACTGGACTTGGGATAGCCAGGTGTTTACAAAGACGCTTCATCATAGTTTTATCCTAAACCATCAGAAGATAGTGATGGTGTTTGATAACAAAATACCAAAATAGGACCTATTCCATGTTTTATTGCCTCTGTGATCAGACAGACAACATGTTAAAATGATCTCTGTGTCTCTTCAGTTTGCAGGGAAGCCACTGTGGCAGACATTGTATTTTTAGTTGATGGATCTTGGAGCATTGGAACTGAAAACTTTAAGATGATGCAAGACTTCTTGTACACAATGATCAACGGGTTTGATGTAGAGCATGACAAGATCCGCATCGGCCTGATCCAGTACAGTGACACACCTCGCACTGAGTTCTTCTTGAAAACCTACGACCACAAGGAAGATATTCTGAAGTACATCCAGACCCTAAAATACAAAGGTGGGGGGACCAAAACTGGCCAGAGCCTCCAGTTCATGCTGGAGAACCACTTCACTGAAGAGGCCGGTGGACGTGCCAAGGATGGGGTCCCCCAGATTGCGGTGGTGATCACAGATGGGCAAGCGCAGGATAATATCCGTGAGCCTGCGGCAGAGGTGAAGAGCGCCGGCATCACGCTCTATGCTATTGGCATCAAGGATGCGGTCCTGTCAGAACTCCATGAGATAGCAAGCGATCCACCTGAGAAGCATGTCTATAATGTGGCCGACTTCAGTGCCCTGGAAGGCATTTCCCATAATATACTGCAGGTCATTTGTACGACTGTGGAAGAAGCAGTTCGACAGACCAGCCAGATCTCGCCAGGTAGGTCTATACATTCTTAATTGTCAATTTCTTGGCTTCTTATGATGTGTAAATGTCACAGTAAAGAATATTTCTAGAGCATGTTAGACATGCATAATCTTCAAGTTACATCTTTTGGAATTGGTCTTTCTTTCTTTCTTTCTTTCTTGGCCACTAGTATTGAGGACTTAAGAACAGTGTCTTTTTGTGAGTGTGCGAGTATAGGCTCCGGTGATGATATTAATAATAATATCCAGGTGGGCATTGTCAATGGAAATAAACAACTATCAGGGGTGAAATCATGTTTAGAAGCCAGGGTGAAACCATATTTAGAGGCCCATACAGACATCAATAGGGCTGTTAGCCATGAACACTTTTCAGAGTAATAGGACTATTCACCTGTATGGGACCATGTCAATCTAACCTCTTTACCAAAGGTACCCTGAAGGAGAGAAGGACACAGTGGTCCTTACGGTATAATGCCTGCCCTTGGTTAATGACCCCTGGCGTACAGCCGCCTCGCTTTGCATGTGGAAAGCATCTATCTGGAGTACATTTGACAAATCGAATGCGCTGGAAATATCTTCCCAATGCACGTCCCCAAGAAACCTGTTAAACTAAAAGACGGGATGGGATACCTGCATCCCTTTCCTATGGAAAAATGTATCTCACTGGCACCGAAAGTGAACAGGGATGGGTAATGCATTGGTAGCTAATTTTCCAAATTCGAATACAACATTTCACATTTGCTCAAACTCAAGAGTATTGCGCTCGTCGCCAGCATGGTTACAGGTACGAGTCTTAGTGGTGTATGATGGAATATTTTCAGTCTTATTCATTTTCAGTAATTCTTTTCTCAATTAGCAACTTAGGCTCTAGTTTAGAAGGGCCTTTAGGTAACAGAGATGCCATCTCCACTATCTCCAAAACTATGAATGTGGTGCCCATGGACAGTTAGCCAGGAGCTCGCCATGCTCTGTGCTTGACCTTGTATCACAGGTGGTCAATGAAGCTTGATGACATCAGGGTGCCTTAGTACTTCTCCCACCAGACTACAAAACAGGATAGATGCTGAAGGAGGAGATGGTATCAATTGAAAAGGGGAGAATGGATCACTTGTCCTGTTTTTACCAGGGTCTGGGATTCTTACAGTCTAAAAAACCCTCATTCACCTATTACTCGTAGTAGCCGTATATCTTGGTTTTCCACTTAAGTTTCCTACGTAAAAAACATCATCATTGGGTCTTATCTGTTCCTTCCTCCACCAGGAGGGAGACCAACTGGTTATTCGCAGTGGTGATCAGGGATGGTGATCAGGAGTGGTGAGGGTCAGAGTGGATTGAACTTAAAATTGCCTCCTTGCCACTGGTTCAAATTTATTTAGTCAGGGGTGGGGCAAGATTAAAAAGAATTGTGGTGGGTGAATAGAAGGGCTACTGATCTATAGCACCTGTGTCAAGAAATGGGTGGTCGAGCGGTCGACATGTTTCAGCCCTATGGGTGCCCAGTCGGGTCGGAGGGCTTTCTTCAGGACCGAATTGGCAAGTCATTATTGTGTGTCCCGCGTAGGTAAGTAATTGCACTTACCCTTTCTTCTTAGGCCGTCAAGAAGTGTGCTGTAGTGTTATGGGTCAGTTGTACCTATAACTCTTAATTAAGGGCTCAGTAGATACCTCGGAGGGCGTGCAGAGCGAGCGTACTTCTACAGTTAGAAGTCTTGCTTGCTGCTCGTGTCATCTCGGTCTGATGTGCTCCGTTCAGAGAGGAGGAAATGGTAGTCAGGTGTGAAAATAGCAAATTAAAGGATATTGAGAGAACATATTAGAAGTTGTTGTCACTGTATTACATTGAGTTTTGTTTGAGAGTGTGTGTAAGAAATGGGGGCAGAGCATGGCAAGGGATTACGCAACTAAGGGAGCTAGAGAGGGATGGTGTTTAACCCCTTCGATGCTGATGACGAGCTCAGCTCGTCATCAGCTACAGCGCTCGTATGCGGAGGACGAGCTGAGCTCGTCATGTTACTCGGGATTTTCGAGATCCCAGCACACAGCGGGAAAACCGCTAGCAGTCAAGGTGTTAAGAGAGAGGTAGACTCTTGTCATTGATGATCTGGTAACCCTGGGATTATACCTGGGGTGTTTAGACAGCATATCGGAATTTTTTTTATCGTGGTACAAAATATTGTGTCAAGAATATCGAGGACAATAATATTGTGAACGTAGGTTTCTATAGGTAAGCAACGTTTTACTATATACAACTCCACATGTATGTACCTTGATAATATTTATATATTTTCAAAGTGCATAGATGTGGATCTAGGAATACTAAATCTTTACTTGCTATTGTTGTTTCCGATATTCTGTCAGTGATCCTACGCAGGTGTGAGTGTGCCTTAGAGATGGGTTTAGTGAAGAGTTTTCACTGCTATGATTGAAGCCCTTGCATTGAAGTACTCATGGTAACTGACAAGTAACCCAAGAAGAGTGGATGAATGTGACGGTAAATTGAAGACATAATATGGTGCTTAACACTGGTGGTGAAGCGGTGCCTGCTTCTGGGCACTTTGTTGATAAGAGAAGCATAGGTGGTTAGAGTGGCTTTCCTTGAGATCATCTACTTTGACCAAGGGCCATATTACAGAAAGTGCCGAGGGGCGCAGGGGAGGTTTGCACCCTGGGGCACTTTGGTGTTCCAAAAGCAGCTGCACAAGCGTCTGCGGCCCCTTCTGTAATACTGGTAGTGCTGACTCACATAAAGCGCCAGTGCTATCTGCAGGGGGTGTTCCCTCATTTGCATGGGGGCGTGCCCCATTCAAATGAGGGAATCCCTTTGCTTCTGCGCCTGTGGCGTATTACAGACCTGGGCACAGAGGCAAAGAAGCTGTCAGGAGACGCACCGACAGTGCACCACCTTAATGGAGTTGCACTGTCAGTGTGCCCCTTGATGGCAGCCCTCTGGTTGGCGGAAAAGCCCCTTGCAGGTGGGTGCAGTCACTGACTGCACCCTCCTGCGAGGGAATCTCTAATCCCCCTTCAAGGTGCAGATGAGGTGCTGCCTGCACTGTGAAAACACAGAGCAGTTGCTTCAAAGCCACTCCGTATTACACTTGAATGCGCTGCCCCCAGAGCAGCACGGGGGGGCAGCGCACTCTATGTTACATGGCGCACTTTTTCAGTTTGCGCCCGGCACACCTGTGTTAAGGTGCAGCAGGCGCAAACAGGGAAAGTGACCCTAATACATAACATGGCCTCATGTAGGAATTTGTTTTTTGAAATTCTGGTCTCCTCGCTTCACTTCCAATAAGGTAGACACTAGTCTACACATTCCACACAATTTCAGGGTTTGATTTTGAATTGCATAGCGACGGTCCGTCCAGGTAAGGACGGTGGGGCGGGACAGGACGGGGTGAAGGGGATGTCATTGGACGACGGAATAGGTATAATTTATATATTTCGTTTTCCCTATTCCGTCATCTATCGATTTCCCCCCCTTCCTGCCTGCCTCTGCCCCACCCCACCGCGCGTACCTGCACAGACCACCGCTGGAATTGCACATCATTTTATATGTACTTTATCTCTCTTCTAATCTTTCTTTATCTCTCCCTCCATTCCGTAGCTCCGTAGCATTGAAATGTGTGGAACTCACTCCATAAATGGGACCGCTACTATTCCTGGGCTTGGTGTACCTGCCAACTCACTACGCGTACATATAACATCTTAGAGATGCACTAACAGTACATTGTGCATGTGAAAGATGCATAAATCCAGAGGTCTAGATCCCCTTGAGTTTGCACAGGAGATGATTATTTCTTCAAGGTTGTGACTGGTAGTTTCCATCAGCAAGGTACCATCCCTCATTCAGGTCCTGATGACTTGCCAGGCAGGTCACACATCTTGTTGTGCAATGTTTCTTCTATTCATAAAGTGTTCACCAGATGTTATTTGTCTCCTGAAGCCTGCAGGAGAGCCACAGTTGCAGACATTGTGTTCGTGGTGGACAGCTCAACCAGCATTAGCCAAGAAAACTTCCTGAGAGTAAAGAGTTTCCTGTCTACGTTGGTCTCCAGCCTTGACGTTAGCAGTGAGAGAATCCGCATTGGTCTGGCCCAGTACAGCGATGACACCTTACAGGAGTTTCTGCTAAACGAATACACCTCCAAAGCTGAGATATTAGAACGAATACAGAATTTGCCTTACAGAACTGGTGGATCAAACACTGGGAAAGCTTTGGACTTCATTGGGAAAAACTACTTTACGGCGAGTGCGGGAAGCCGAGCTGAGAGAAACGTACCACAGGTGACTGTTTTGATCACAGACGGGGAGTCTACTGATGACATCAAAGAACCTGCTAGAGCCTTGAAGGCCAGAGGGATTTCAATCTACCTGATTGGGATTGGTATCAAAAATTCTGCAGCACTTCATGAGGCAGTAAGCAAACCGACTGAGAAATTCCAGTTTGACATCGCCAGCTTTGATCTCCTCGAGAGCTTCATAGGTACCTTCCTGCAAAACATCTGCTTCTCCGTCGAGGCCCAGATTCAAGGTACTGTAGAATTTAATCATTTTAATTAATCATTTAATGCAATGTTCTTTGGCGGTGTTTTGGGCCCAAGCGCTAATGATAAATGGGTGTGAGCATGATTCATCACCCTCATTGCACTAGCACCAACCAGGAAATAAACTAGACTATGCTCACTCCTGTGGTAGCAACTGCATTTTTCACCAGGTCCAACCTCATGGCACTTGCCCATGTGAGCAAGTCCATCAGTGCTGATAATGCACCCAGTATAGACAGACATACTATTACCACAGGTTATTGCCCATTGTTGTGCACAGGCAATATTTATGAGCGTAAGATGCCCGGTAACCATTTCAAGTGGAATTTGTGCTGAGATGTTTTACCACCTGTTATTACATTGATGATTTAAATGGCCCAGCTACCATTCACTCCTGATCTTCATTGCAAAAAGCAGATGAAAGTTGTTGCAAAACAAATGTTGCTTTGTGTGCATCTTTGCAATGAATAATCCTAAGGTTTTCATTTAATTCTAGAATATAAGGTAAATGTTGTTTGATCGCTGCTTCTTCTCCAAATGGTAATTTCTTCTACTTCATTTACAGCATTAAAATCGAGTGCCCTAGACCTTGAACTTTGATTTGCTATACTTTTTGGATTTCCTTATCACAGCTGGCCAATCCAGAGGCATCCTTCGGCCCAGAGTCATGTCTCATTGCAGCCTAAGGAAGATGAACATTGACAGCTGTGATTGGCTCAGTCCTGAACCTGTAAACAATTATATACAACTGGGGCTTCTATTAGAATTGATAGGCTAATTACTATTGAGGGCAATGAATACCTTTTAAGCAGGTGTTTATTTTGGAATCAAGTCAAGTCTTAAGTATTTCCCCTGGGCTTGATCACCACATATTAATCATGTTTCTGCCATGCTTTCCTTGTTGCTCCTTCGAAATATCAGTACATTCCAAAGTGGGTTCTCCTTTGTTTCAACTTTGGTTTCCATCCCTTCTGGTTGTCTTGTATGGTATCCTAGTTCAAGGCATTCAGCATGTGCAACAGGTAATAGCATCACTGCTTGTTCTGGAACACTTTGAGGTTGCTTTGTTGAATGCGTGCATTTGAATGCTGAGTATTGTTGAGCATTCAGAAAGGAGCTGCCATTACTGGTGGATAAGGCTTGTATTCGTATGTGCTTAATAAACTTCTATTTGGTTATGAACTTGAGTGCAAAGTGTGACGTTTGCACCTTGCATCTGAGTTAACTCCTAAGTTCCTCTATTGAGACGGCTTGATTTGGTTTTAAGCTCTCACTACCTCTCTAAAGGTGCCATATATTTAGACAAATTACATCACTCCACTGTTGCCAACCCACCAAAAACCCTAGTGGCTTCTAGGGAACATGCTGGACATTTCCGTCCCAGAGCCGGGTGTTCAAACCAGCTTAGGTTCATAGAAGTAGAGGATTTGCTATGGCATTGGAGCATGTCACATAGGCCCCTCTCCTCCCTCATCCCTCCATTTCTGAGCCTGGAAAATTGGAGTCAGTGTATTGGCTCCATAATTGCTAATTTTGTAGTTGATCCATTGCGTGACCTTATGACCAGCATGCAATGGAGGCAGTAATTGTTTTGTAACATCGTTTTTATTGCAGTACCAAAATAATTGCATAGACAACACATTGATAAATAGCAGAGCAACATAGCAGTAAGGCACATAATCATTTCGCCCCCCCCTAACATGCTATTCACGTCTCCAGGTAGAAGACTGAGCAACAAATATAATAAGTCCATTTCCTGCTTGATTGTCCAATGTCCATAGCCCTAAACTCAGGAAGACGTGGACTGCTTTTAAATTTTCGCCCCTCCCCCACCCCCTATCAACCACAACCCCCCCAACTCCCAACACTCCCGAACACCCCCCCTCCCCCCCCCCCGTGGCAGCGCTATAGTAGAATCCTAGAGAAAAATAAGGTCTGGTGTGTGCAAGGAGGAGTTAAACATTCGCTAAAGGTGTGCTTGCTCCTAGGTGCGCTATTGGGGTCGGCCGCTTCAGAGTCCGCATCCTCTCCTTCCTCCTCATCATTATCATCCCGGAGTGCCTGTACCATCATTTCCCATGCTGTTGCCCTCTCCATGGCTTTCTCATCAGCAGCCCTCCTAGCCATCTGGTATCGTAAAGTGCTTTCGCAGGCTGCCCACCTCAGACATTCACCATACCAGCGCTTGTATGTGGGCCCCACTTTCGATTTCCAATTCCTAGTTATTTCCCTCTTCGCCAATATCAGCCCCATATCTATGAATCTGCTGGTTGTCTTATTTTTGGATGTGTGAGGAAACCAGTGCAGCACCCCCACTGCTTTGGTGTACTGTATCTCCCTATCCGTGGCGTTATTCAAAGCCCTCCCAACCTCCTGCCAGTATTCCCCCAAGGCAGGGCAATCCCACAGCATGTGTCCCAGATCCGCCCCCAGTGTGTTGCACCTAGGACAGGCCGCTTGTTCCACTCCAAAGTACTGCCGTATTTTCCCTGGCGTGAGGTATGCCCGATGAATAACATAAAAATGTATGAGTTGGAATCTAGCGTTCCTCGTGCTCTTCTGCGCCCTCCGCAATAGTTGACCCCAAGTAGCGTCAGGAATCTCCATTTGGAGGTCCTGTTCCCACTTAGCTTTTAGATCTGTGAGCGGCTGCAAGGCCTCCCGCAACATTCTGGAATACAGACAGGTTACCGCCTTAAAGGTTCCGGCCGCCATCATCGCATATTGGCACGCCATGGAGGTCGCAGGTTCCTGCAATCCCTCTCCCCAGTGGTCTTGCATGGCGCCCGTTATCGCCGCATGTAATAAATAATCGCCTCGTGGAAGGTCGAACCGCTCCTGTAGCTCTTGAAACGGAAGCAATGCACCGTCTTCATATAAATCGCCCAGCATCTGAACCCCAGCCTCTTCCCAACCTAGCAGTCTCGACCAGTCTCCACCATGAGGCAGGGCTGTGACCATTCCCAGCGGGATCTCCGGAGCATACATGCGGCGGATTCCCGCTCGTTTGCGCGCCCGGTTCCAGCATAGTCGGAACGTCTGCTCTTCCACTGTCAGATCTCTAAGCAATAATTTCTGATGCAGCATGATGTACGCCAGCACATGCCGCGGAGTGCCCTCATCTCTAGAATTCTCCGGGCCTCGGTACACCCTCGCTACCTCCTGTGTGAAAGTCTGCAGTTGAGCCGCCAGGTAATAGCATTCGAAATCAGGCACCGCCATGCCTCCCTCATCTTTGGCTCGCAAGAGGGTATCCAGTGCTATTCGCCGCCGACCCGTGCCCCATAAAAACGCTATGACCAGCGATCTCAGGCGCCGAAAGACTGAGATCGCTGGTCATAGCGGGAGAGTTCTAAAATAATATAGTAGCCTAGGCAGTGCCACCATCTTAAGCAAGGAGACCCGACCTGCCAGTGAGAGTGGGAGAGTAGCCCAGAAATCCATACACCCTTTCAAGGCATTAATACAACGAGTGATATTACCATCCAGCATATCTGCTGGGGCGTGGTATACATAAACGCCGAGGTAGTGCAGGCAATGAGGTTCCCATCGGAGTTGCTGCGCCGTGAGGGGGCACGGCTCTCCCCGTCTCAGCGGGTACAGACAAGATTTGGGCCAATTGACCTTCAGGCCCGACATCCGCCCGAATAGTTCCAGCAAACGTCTCGCTCCCAGCAACTCCTCCTCCGCATCGGCCAAGAACATCAACAAGTCGTCCGCATACAATGAGATGACATGCGGCCTGGCCCTGTAGACCAATCCCTTATAGTAGCGGCCAGACCTGGCCTCCGCTGCAAAAGGCTCCATTGCCAACGCGAACAAATGGGGGGAAAGGGAGCACCCCTGCCTAGTGCCGCGTCGTACCGGATATTGATTCGAGATCAGTGAACCCACTCTAACTCTAGCCGTGGCTTCCGTATATAGGGCTTTGGTCCAATTAATATAGCCCTCCCCTAGTCTGAAACGCCTCATCACTTCATACAGATATTCCCATTCAAGACTATCGAAGGCTTTCTCGATATCTATGGAGAGCACGAATGGAGTAGTCCCCTCCGATAACCGAGCCCCCAACAGCCTAGTCAGCCTGCGAATATTGTGGGTAGTATTTCGCGTTGGGATGAAGCCGCACTGATCTTTATGAATCAAGCCTGTCATATGAGTCAACAATCTATTCGCCAGGATTTTGCTCAGTATCTTGTAATCCGTCGTGAGCATAGATAATGGACGGTAAGATGAAAGGGCATCACTCGCTCTACCAGGTTTTAGCAACGGGATCATAAGGGCCTCGCACATTGATCGCGGGAGTCTACCTCGTGACTGCACCTCGTTGTAAACCAGTTGCAGTTGTGGGGCCAGGTACTCCAAGTATTTGCTATAGAACTCTATCGGCAGACCGTCAAGTCCTGGGGTTTTATTCCTGGCCATCTGTTTTACCGCACTCCCTATCTCCCCGACCGTTATAGGCCGACCCAGCTCTTCGGCTTCTGATTTCTCTAGCTGTGGTAGCTGCAACCCTCCAAGGAAGGTTTCCAATTCTTCCGCCCCCCGTCAGCCCGCTCTCATACAGACCCTCATAATATGCTCTGAACCTAAACTGGATCCCGGCTTGGGTGTGGCAAAGCCCGCCCCCCTCCTCCTGAACCGCCATGATTGGAGCACCCCGCCTGATCGGGTTGGCAAGCCACGCCAGCATCGACCCTGCTTTATCGCCCTCCGCATGCGCTCTCGTCAGATATACCTTGTGGTCGAAGCTAGCAGCCGCTCTAACTCCACCGCTAGCGCTTCTCTGGCGCCACTAACCCCTTCTTGGAGCTCGGAATGATTTGGGCGCTCTCTCTCCTTCTCCCTCAACCGCCGCTCCGCTCTTTCAAGATCATCCAACAAAGTCTTACGAGCACCTGCAGCGCTTCCGATACAGTGACCCCTAATCACCACCTTAAACGCATCCCACTCCACAGCCCTAGTGGAGGCGGAGCCACTATTCTCATCAAAATAACATGTCACTCGCTCCCCCAGGGCCTCCCTAAAAAGCAAATCATCCAATGTATCAGGTTGCAGCCGCCATGTTGGGACACAGTTGATTTCCACCATCCAGTTCAGGGACAACAGCAGAGGGTTGTGGTCCGACAACGTGCGGGCCAAATATTCCGCGCTTCCCACTGCTGAGAGCACATGCGATGAGCACAGAAACACATCCAACCTAACATGCAGATCATGTAAAGTAGAATGAAAGGAGTAATCCCTCGTGGTAGGGTGTAGTGCCCTCCAAGCGTCCCCCAGGTCCCAGCTCTCCTGCCAATCTAGTCGGCGTTTCGCTACCCTGTGTACTGGGGAGGCGTGCAATAGGAGATGGGACCTATCCAAATGAGTATCCACCACCGAATTGAAATCTCCTCCCATGACCATCGGCCCTGCCAAATAGCTCGCCAGTTTGCCCAAAAGCGCTGTCAGGAAAGCGGGCAAATCTACATTCGGAGCATACACCCTACAAAGAGACACTATCCGGCCCCTAAGTCTCCCCTCCACAGCCACAGATCTACCCTCTGGATCTACTACTTTTTTAGTGACCTGGAAGGGAACCCCTGCCCGTATCCAAATCAATGCTCCCCTTGCAAAGGCCGATTACGTTGTGTTAAATAGCTGCCCCCACCACCTCCTCCGTAGCGCTATTCCCTCCTGCTTGGTGAGGTGCGTCTCTTGAAGAAAAGCTATATGCACACCCCTACGTGTCGGATACGCATGGACCTTGTGTCTACGCACCATGGTATGAAGACCCCGCACATTCCAGGTCACACATTTCAAAGCCCCCGTATTAGCCATACCCCCTGCACCCGCAGACAGAACAATAACGGCCATCGACCATGCGCTCGTGCCAACATAATACTGCCCCCCCTCCCACTCCAAACAAATGAACCCCACATCCCCCCAAAACCAACCTAAGCATCCCCAACTACTCTCGGTTCCCACCCCCCCAGGACAGGCCCCCCCGCAATTGGAAGTGAACTCATCCAAACTGTCACAACTAAATATCCCCTCAAAGAAAGGCACTAATACTCGCAGTCTCCACTGCGATGACCGTAAGGGCCAGTAGGGCGCGGACCGATGCCGAAGGAGTTCGTCAAAACAAATCAGACCCGCATATCCCGCCCCATGATCCCCCCATGAAAGACTCACGAAGTCCCATACAGTGTTAAACTGCGCACACGGGCACAGCGCCCCAGTGTCTGACCATCAGGTCGCTCCTCAAGTCCAGTATCATGCCTCGACTATCTCCCCAGATGTTTGAGGTGTGACGATGGGGCCCTTGGCTCCTCCGAATTCCGAGAGTTCCGTCTCCGATCCCGTGCCCTGCTCCTCCGATTCCGTACCCTTCCCGGATTGGCTCCTTGCCGTGCCAGAGAGGTCCACCACCGCCGGTAGGGCTGCCTTCCTCTCTGTCTCCGTCTGTGACACCAATGGTTTCCCAGTTCTCCGCCGATTCTTGCGAATACGTTGCGACTTCCTGATCGGCTGTTTCTCTCTAGCCTCCTCCGCCCTGGCCCTAGCTCCGTCCGTACCAGACTTGTACGTGTCCCACCAGGCCCAAGCGTCCACCGAGGTAGTAAAGAAAAGCGACTTGTTGTCCACCACTACTCTCAGCTTCGCTGGAAAGAGAAGGGAGTATTTCATACCCTCCCCACGGAGCTCACGCTTGAGCGAGAGGAAATTGGCCCTGAGTCTTTGGGTCTCAAAAGTGTAGTCCGGGAACAGGGTGACTGTTATTTTCACTTGAAAGGGTCCTGCTTCCCTCGCCCTCTGTAGTAGCCAGTCTCGATCTCTGTAGTGAAGTAGCTTAATCACCACCGGGCGAGGCGGCAGGCCCGGGGCCGGGGGTCGGGCTGGAACCCTGTGGGCCCGCTCCAGGGAAAAGAAAGGAGATAGTCCCTCTGGCGCCTCTTCGGTGCGTAGCCAAATATCGAGGTAGCCCACCATGTCATCGCCCTCAATTTTTTCCGGAAGGCCCACGAGGCGAACATTGTTGCGCCTACTCCTATTTTTCGCATCCTCGGCCCTCCTCTCCAACACCTTCAGCCTGTCCAAAGCATCCGCCATCTGTGCTTTCACCGCTGCGTGGTCCGGGGCCAATTCCTGAATAGATATCTCCATATTCTTAACTCTGTCTTTAAGCTTGTCATGGTCCGCTTTCAGGAGACCTAAGCCCGTCGCCACCTGGGCGATGTCCTGTTGCAGGGCGTCTTTCGTGGACTTGATGGCCTCTAGTATACGGTCCTGCATGCGCTGGAGAGCAGAGTGGTCTCGATCCGCGCCATCCATCGTTTCCGATTCAGCCGCTCCGTCCCCCTTCCCTTTTGGTTTCACCATCCTGGTTGCGGAAGGCACTGGCTCCCAGGACCCCTTTTGTTCTCCTCGCTGTCTCCGCACTGCAGGATCTCGCCACCTGATAGCCCTCCGGGCGATAGGATCAGGGATCTAAGACACCTTTAGGGCACTGGACGCTGTTCTGATCGCACCCGTGGGGTCAGTTCCCGGAAGTCCTCTGCCTCAACGGGGTCTCGAGGTGCCAATCTATGCGCGGAGAGTCGGGGTCGTCGTCACAAAGCCGCCGCCATTTTGGGGCCTCCTCAGAGAATAAACTTGCGGTCGTGTGTCCCCGTGACTCGCCACCAGAGCGAGGAAAGGCCACCTGTGTCTACCGATAAGGTTAGGGGAGGTCCTCCGGCTGGTAATCACCGCTAGTACTGGATCGACATGAGAATCAGGCCTCAAACCACCTCCGCCGACTGCGACAATTGTCCAGGCCTCAGAACGCCATCTTAGATCGACGGCTATCACACCCGATGCATTTATTCGAGGTCGATTTTCAGGACGAGAAACAGCTCCAGGTCGTCCACTCTGAACGCCGCTGCCTCCGTGATGCCTTTAAATCACAGATTTTCCAAGTTTTACTGGAATTCGCGTGGATAATCAGGATGATATCTGGGATCAGGTGCGGAGCTCCAGGCTCACGCAGCCTACCTCCTCGGCATCCAAGCCACGCCCCGCCTGCAATGGAGGCAGTAATATACGTAGACCGCCCTTGATTTATGACTGAAGAAAGAAGGTAGAACCCTGGGTAAGAATGCAATTGGACAATGCCACATTCTGGACAACCATGATCACTGAGGTCCAAAATGGATTGAGAACCCAGTGCACACTCCACAGTTTGAGTTTTAGAGGTACATGGTATTATGTCCCTAAGAGTGGCCCCTTTTCATGTTTCTCTCGTTTTAGGTGAGGAAGATACACAAATCAATCACAGATCAGACCTCCATCAGCAACCTCAGTTAAAGCCATAGAAGCAATACAGATGCAATTGGAGAGGCTAAAGGAGAAAGTAAATTTTTCCATAATTGAATACCTCTTTTTCCCAAGAAAAGAAAAGGGTTAGGCTGAACTTCAAAGCTCAACAAATGAACAAACCAGTTTCTGTGCATGTTTAATACCACAAGCAGCCTAGATTCACAAATACACAATCTGGTGTTGCATATTATATGCGAACAGTCAAGGACGACTTTTTATAAAGATCTGGATCCCAATATCATAGCATCATGATGTCAGCTCCGGTCCATACCTTCGGGTTGCAGTTTGGACTGTTGTGTGATTCTTGTTACTTCTTGTATAATTTGTGCTTCCACAAACCCATAACATTAAGATTGTAGGTTGTAAGAACTAAAGAAAATAAATTCTATCTTAGTAACACTTGCAAAAGTCGATTTTGCTGTTCTTTTGGCGGAATCATAAGTGTAGAAACAAAATAAAAATCCTTCCCACAGGACCGACCTTCTTGTGTTTATTTCTACTGCAGTCAGGCTGGGGTCTTCACTATGACACGACTGACTCTACCCTTTGTTTAAATTCAGCTGGAAAGCCTTGTCGGTGTCCGCTAATGGGCATCCGCAGAAATGTTTTCCGGGGGGGGGGGCACATTTTTTTACTTCATCACCATCCTTCAGGCTTCAGCACAAGTATTAAATAAATGTTTAAAAAAATCTAATAAGACAAAGAGCTTAAATAAACAAAGAAACCCACAGGGGGAAGAGAAAAATCTTGTGAGGTGCCACAGCAGACAACCTGGCAACTACAATGAAACAGATGGAAAAACTAAAAATGGCCGGAAAAAAGCGAAACAATTCTAAATCAGGTGGATGTAGTTCTAGAGAGATCCACATCAGCAAACGTTTCAATGATGGTACAGTTCAAGTTCAAGTTCAGAAATTTGTATAGCGCACTACTCACCCATAGGGTCTCAAGGCGCTTGTGGGAGGGGGTGCATTATTTATCGAATAGCCAGGTTTTAAGTTCCTTTCTGAATGAAATGTGGTTTTGTGAGAGGCGGAGGTGAGTGGGGAGAGAGTTCCAGGTCTTGGCCGCCAGTTAGGAGAAGGATCTTCCTCCCATGGTGGATTTGTGGATGCGCGGAACTGCGGCAAGCGCTTGGTTGGAGGATCTTAGTTGGTGGGTGGGTGTGTAGAAGGACAGACGTGTGTTGAGGCATTCGGGTCCTAGTTTGTAGAGGGCAATTGTCTGAAACCTACCTCTCCCCTGCCTCTCTCTCCCAGCCTCGTACCCGATCTTGGTTGTGTTGCCTGTTACATTTAACACTCACCATTCCTTCTTCATGACACTCATGTTATCCTAATGGTTCTGCTTCTCTTATATCTACCTCTCCTATCCAAGCACTGCCTTTCACCTTTCATCTTTCTCTCTAGCATTAACTTTATTCACTGATTCTGCCCCCTTCATGTCCACCTCTCCCCTCCATGCTCAACTCTTCATGTTTTATCTCTCTCACCTCTTATCTACATTCGCTGTTTCTGCCCCTGTCGCTTTTGCTTCCCCATACATGCGCTGCTATTCACCACTCTTCTCCCCGGCCTCTTACCTTGCTTCACCTCTTGTGCCAGGATGCAATACAGGCCCCTGCCTGCAGCACAGATGGGCCCACAACACTTCAGAGGGCCCCCAACCCATCAGGGGGCTCCCATTCAGCCCAGGGCCAATGAATATCTGTGAGATGTGGGAGACTCAGGGGCCCATTATCACATTCTCCATCATTTTGTGCTACACCACTGCTCTTATGTAACTTACAACATTCTCTCCTCTTCTACCCTCTCACTCTCACCAAACCGGTTACATGTCTTTTTTTGCATGCTATTCCTTTTGCCTAACCAACATTCTTCCCTTCTCTCCTTGATTCTGCCATTACATACACATCACTCTTCCCCATCTCCCTTTCCTTAAGCCTTTTGTTCTATATAGCTGTTTTGCCCCTTATGTTTAGCTCTCTGCTGTACTCTGTCATCTCCCCCAGCTCTTACTTTCTTTTGTTTGTCTAACCCTTTTTAGATGTGCCTCTCCCTCAATACTTCTATTAAAACCTAAAAAGAACACCAGACCTCCTTAGATGTACTCAGGAACACAGGAATCAAGATTTCAGGGGTGATCAAACATGATGCCGGGGAGTAGCGCTACCTTTTTAGATGTGCAAAACAAGGAATGGTGTGTGGTTTGATGGGTTAAATAGCTTGGGTGTATCTTAGATAGTTCTTTGCACTCACCTCAGGGTTATCGCCTGGCATCTCCGTTGGGAGACATAGACGCAACAGCCCTTGTGATGGGTGTAGATACACGTGTAAAATATCAGAGAATGTGGAGAAGACAGCAATTCAGTATGCCAAAATAGGGGGCAAAGCCAGGCTAAGTGCATGAAATCGCCCTCGTGGACTGAAATATATTTGCTGAAGAAAACGAAAAAGTACAAGGCAAAGCTTACCTTTGGTGGGAAAGGGATTGCATCAGACCAGTGTCATAACGAAACTTGAGGGGGTCACACTGCAAACGACATGGAGGGGGCCCCCCTCCCATCCTCCGTGCCAGTCTAGAGCTCTCAGGCCAGCGACCCGCCATACTGCAGGGGATGCGAGGTGTTTGTTACGCAACTGTCACCAATACAGCCGTTATAAGTAACACTGGATGGTGGAGTTAAAGGTTGGGCTTAGTCTGCCAGCAGGCCATCATAGGTGGTGGTCCATTCATTACAGGGTCCCTGCCATCAGTAGGCCGGGAAAGTTTGCCCAATTTTAGGTGGGTTTCCTGATGCAGACTCCTGCCATGATATACAACATCGGGCTCACTCATTGTTCAGTTTTGACAAAAGTGCATCCACTGCTCCTTCTCATTTCCGTTTTAAAACATTAGACATTGCGACAATGCAGTATTTCAAAAGCAGATGTAACTACAAAGAGCACATTTTGATAATACATTTTTGTTAGTAGACTATAGCAATCCTAAGAGGCATTGCATAGCTCCATACACACTGTGACCCCAATTCCATCACAGTCTCTCTGTTTCTCTGTCTCTCTCTCTCTCTCTCTCTCTCTCATTGAGTAAGTCTCTCTCTCTCAGTCAGTCAGTTTCTCTCTGTGGCATTCATTCTCTCTTAGTCAGTCTGTCAGTTAGTCAGTCTGTCAGTCTCTCTCTCTCTCTGTCAGTCAGTCAGTCTCTCTCGCTCTCTGTCAGTCTCTCTATCTCTCTCTTTCTGACAGTCTCTCTCTCTCTCTCCCTTTCAGTCAGTTTCTCAGCCAGTCAGTCTCTCTGTCAGTCAGTATTCAGTCTCTGAGCCAGTCAGTCTCTACCCTCTCTCCACTCTATCTCTCTCTCTCCATTCTCTCTCTCAACTCTGTCCACTCTATCTCCACTGTCTCTCTCTCCACTCTCTATCCACTGTCTTTAGACCACAGGAACCCACCCACTCCTTGCGGAGATTTACACAAAGCTGCCTCCCATCCAACCCTGGCATGCAGCGAACGCAGTGGCATCTCAGATTGCACAAAAGCATAATGATGAGATAGAAGGTGCAGTGAGGAGGAGTGTAAGTGTCTTACACTCAGACGGTGCCGCTGGGAACTCAGGATAATAATCCTTGAGTCTCGGCCGGATGCAAGAGAAAGTGAACAGATCGAGCAAGTCTAGTAGAGTTAGGTTTTCCCAGCAGAGTTTAGGTTGCCCCCCCCCCCCTGCCCAGGCATAGCACACCATAAGGGTGCTTAGGGTACGAAAAAAATGACGAGGTGGAAGAATAAGTATATTCATAAAAAGATAGAGCAGCCGCAGAAGATTTGACATCAATAAAAGAGGCAATTTACTCCATCCATGGATCTGATCTTCAAACGCCAATATCACTACTCCATAATTCTCAAGCACGACTTCCGGCTTGCTGGCACTACTTTGAATCCTCAGGTATTTCAGGGAGTCAGTCACCCGGTGCAATGACAGTGAGAGCGGGCGAATAATAGTAGCCGGAGTAAGGGGAAAATAGCACACTTGGGGGCAGATTTACAAGCCCCTTGCGACACTTTTATGTCGCGTTGCGTCACTTTTGTGGCGCAGCGGCGGCGTTAACAATGCGCCACGTTGCGACTTATTTACAACGTGACGCATCTAGGCAGATGCGTCATGTTGTAAAGCCCTGCGCCACATGAAACCTGCGTCAGGTTTCATGTGGGCGTTCTGTCACAGGGTGGGCGTTCCCTCGCAGATAAGCCCTGTAAAACTGATGCAGTGAAATCTACAAGATTTCACTGAGTCAGTTTTACGACGCTGCTGCGTCAAATCCTTACGCCTGCTTGAAGCAGGCGTAAGGAGTGACGCACCACATTGAGTATGGGTGGCCCCTGTGCATTGCAGGAGTTGCATCGCTCTTGCGACGCGAATCCAGCAATGCGCCGCCCATACGCCACAAGATGCATCACGCATCTTCCCTTCTTTGCACCATGGTGCACCGCATTGTAAACGTGACGCATCTGTGGTGGCGCAAGGGGGATTGCGTGACACATCTGTTCTGGCGCATCCCTGCTGATTTGCAAAGATGCACCAGAACATGTAAATATGCCCCTTGGTCCTATTAATTGCTATACCAGACACCTCCCGGAACAGTGAAAATATGTATAAAGCCAAGTCCAGATACACTCCTGGGCTATTCAAAAAGAGGGTAAATGTGTCCACATCAAATGATTTCACAATATTACATTACGAGAAAGCCAGGCCCCTATAGCCATGAAGCTGACGAATGGGCATGGCCAGCGGCTCAGTCCCCAGAGCATAAAGCAAGGGGGACAGAGGACAACCCTGATGAGGTCCTTTGCCAACAGGGATGAGGTCCAACAGCAAGACATTGATTGGCCATGGGTAAAAAGGGCCACTCCAGGAGCGTCAAAAGCTTTAGTGGCGTCAAGGAAGACAGCCACTTCTTCTCCGTCGGGCCTCAGCTGATGCAGAGTCCGAAAAGCATCCTGAGGTTATGAGAAGTGGAGCGCTTAAGGATGAACCCAGCCAGGTCAGACAGCACAAGGCCAGCGGGCAACAAGATCAGCCTGTTGGCCAACATTTCAGCAAGTGTTTGGGTGTCAGTATTGATTAATGAGAAGGGGCTGTAGTAATCCGGATGATCCTGAGGTTTGTGTGGTTTTAGAAGCGTTATTAGAATGCTTTCTCGTAAGTAAGGCAAAGCGCTAATTCATAACATCTCAAGCTCCTCCAGCTAAGAGGGGGCCAAGGTACACGCAGACCACTGTAAAAGAAGTCCTCCCATCCAAAGACCAGTAAGGAGAAAGCCATGCACTGCAGCGGGATCAGGTCTGGCAGGCGACATAGTGTGCAGATAAGTGAGGCCCAGGCTCCACAGTTTAGGAAATCCCACAATTTTGAGTATTGGATTTGCGAGGGCCGCTCACCTTACCTTCAGGTTTAGTTATTCATGTAGGGGACGGTCAGAGCTGGACATCGCAATCGCAAAGCAGAGTTGGTAAGATGCCAGAAAGGGGCAGCCGAGGGGAGGTGTAGTGTTGGCTTTCTAGTTGTTTCACATATGGCATCATTTGGAATGTTATCACAGATTGGAATGTTATGTTCTGATGCTAGTGTTAGTTAGGAGCTGAGGATTGAGCTGACTGGTGACAGCTCCTGGTGGGGATTTATTAGGGATTTGCCTCAGGATTATTCTTACTATCTTATCTTATATATGAACTTCCACCTCATGTCAGCTTGATTAATAAATACATCTTTCTACAAGAACCTACGTGACCTGATCTTCATTTAACATCACTACAATCAGCGACGTTTGGGATTTTTTTCTTCATATTTACAAGCAACTGAAACATGAACTTTCTTCAAACAAGGTAACCCATTAAGTTTCACTTTCTTCAAGCAACTTCTTAGCAAACTGGCACGTTATTAATCCCCACCAGTGACCATTCCACTCTTTTGGTCGTCCTCCAACTAATCTGCCAGTCCCTGCTTTCTAAAATTTTAAATTATCTACTGCTGCACCTGATTTAAAAGCTGCTGCACCTGATTTAAAAAACGGGTTCACCTGATTGAAAAGTGACTGCACCTGATTTAATAGCTGTGGCACCTGATTTATGAGCCTGCTTATTTGTAACCCTACATTATCTTCTAGTCCCGGCTTTCTAAAGCTTTGATTTAAAATGAACTTCAGCCGCACTTGTTCAAGAAGCCTACTGATTAAAAGTCTGCAGTGGTTGATTAATAGCCTATAGATTTGAAAGCTTGCACCCTATTGATTATCAAGCTTGCAACGTTGTTTCCATATTCCTATGTCCAGTGAAGTTTAGCATTTATTTGCTTTCATTCAGAGCCATTTCACTGCTTTCCCTGCATAAACTTCAAGATTTTCATGTAAGGTGCTAAGATCATCATTAGCAGTTTTGAGTATCGTGTAACATATTATTACTGCCATCTACTGGATGTTATTTTATAGACACATAGTTATTGAAGCCATCGACATATTTTGTGTGTAAACGATCCTTCCGTTCTCTGCTACTTTCCAACACATATTTTACTTCGAACAGCAAATGGTAGTTAAAAAGAAAAAAAAAAGGCGTCTCACTCTTCAAAACGCGCATATTTTTTTTTTTTCTGGCAACTTTTCTTCAGTGTTATATGCGAGTAGCTCTGTTTTATGTCTATTATGCCAGTTTCTAACTGTTTTTACAAGTTTCATTCAGAATTAATAATTCTTGCTGGCAACCTTTCTTCTGTTCATGCTCTTGTTGGATGTTAATGTTCACCTTTCATCCTATGATTCTGGGATTTCGAATTGTTTTCATGTAAGAGCATTTTTCTTATTTTAACTTTCTCATATTTGTGCTTTACTTGGTTCTACCTTTCACTACTCGGTTCATTGTTTCACAATTTCGCCAGTCTGGCCAATTGGTGTGTTTGCTGATTCCGTGAATTTTGTGTTCGGTGTCCATATTCTTATTATCGTTTTCTTCTTTTCCTTTAGGGAGAAGATGTGTTGTCTTGTAATTCCATTCTTTTTCTCTGTTTCTTTCTTGGATCTGTTCATTCTTCTTAGTTCTAATCTTGTTTTATTTTCTCTGTTGATTCTTCTTGCTTCTAATCTTGCTTGATTTTTCACCTCTTAGATGTTACTGTAATTTTCCTTTTCTTATAATTCACCTTCTCTTTTTCTTCATTGTTACTTAATTATCTTCTCCTATTTCTACGTACCTCCTTTCTGTATCCTATTATTATGTGTAATTGCTCTTTAACATCTTAGTTTTTGGTTGCAATTGTTAAATGTGTAAAAGGGTAAGATGTGTAGTGTTGGCTTTCTAGTTGTTTCACATATGTCATCATTTGGAATGCTATCACAGATTGGAATGTTATGTTCTGATGCTAGTGTCAGTTAGGAGCTGAGGATTGAGCTGACTGGTGACAGCTCCTGGTGGGGATTTACTAGGGATTTACCTCAGGATTATTCTTACTATCTTATCTTATATATGAACTTCCACCTCATGTCAACTTGATTATTAAATACATCTTTCTACAAGAACCTACGTGACCTGATCTTCATTTAGCATCACTACAGGAGGCCATTCAGAAGTGACTGCATGGCAAAGTCTAGGGCTCCTGCTCTCAGCGCCACGCAGAGGCCGCACCACTGGTGCCAAACAGGAGTGTCTCAAAGGTTGCGCACACACCCAGGGGCTGTCACTTCCAAGGACATGCGAGTACACGCCAGGGCTGCACACCAGCTCCAATAAGTACCAGAGGCCTGGACCAGCCAGCCAGATGGAGTGTAGGCCAGAGCTACCTGAAATGCCACTAAGCGCCCCATGCCAAACAGCTGGCCGTGCTGCCACACAGGTCACAGACCAAGCAGGTCGCCAGACCACTGGCTGCCCCGTACTCCCCCCAGGTCGCAGGCAGAGAGGGGTGTTGTTGTTCAGCCCCCCTGCCCCCCCCCCCCCCCCCAGGACAGTGCAGGTAGAGAGCTCCAGGGGCCACCCTGGACGGGCTGCTCTCCACATATCCCCCACTGAGGTTGGTCCACTTGATCAGCCTCACCTCTCACCCCAGCTCGGTTCCTCAGCTTCTGCACCGCTAGTCATCATAGAATCGTCATCCATGGCGGGGTTTGGGGGAGGGGGAGCGTTACATGAAGGACACAGCCCCGCCGCCCCCAGACTGAGGCCCCCTTGAGGGCACACTATAGGCAAGTAGGCTTCAGCCCCTGAGGACCCACCTCCAGGCCCGCTGCAGCGGCCTCAGCAGCAAAACAGTCATAATTTGGGGAGCGGGACGCCATTACCTGTCCCCCCAGTGGCCATACGTACAGCAATCTGGTAATCAGGCTAATGAGAGGATGGATGTGTGTGGATAATGTGGGCGGGGGAGCGGAACTCCCATTTCAGGCAGCCAACTTGGTCAGCTGCAGACCACGCACCCTAAATGGTCTTTACACATGATATAAAAAGAGCGGTCGAGAGAGGGTCTGAGAGGGATCAGAGTGATAGGGTGGATGGGAAGCTATGGTTGTGAGCGGTTATAAGGTTGTTTGAGTGATTGTAACCTGATTTGTGGATTTTCTTACTGCAAGCAACTAAAGAGCTAATCAGGACATGCTCATTCAGGTGATGGGGAGATGGGTGTGGGATAAGTTTCTGTGATGGAAAGTATGGCAAGGTTGTTGGCTTTGAGGACTGCAATGGGCAATACATATCTGCAAGTGGAGGGGGATTTGTTCAACATACAGGAGATAATCCGGGTGTGAGATTCTGAGAGGTGGAGGAATGGCATGGAATGGTGTGAAGTAGGTGTTTGGGCAGGAGCCAGTTTTATTGAGGTGGTGCTTGAGTTTGCTTATGTGTCTATATGAACAAAAAGGCACAAGATCACAGTGAATGAATTACATGGACAATGAGAAGAATCCAGGACTTTGCTCCTTTCATATCATACCAGAGCCAAGCATAGAATGAAATGGTCAATCTCCCCCTGATATGGCCTAGAATTGCACCCCTAGTGCCTCATTGCTAGGTCAGAGACAGCCATGGAATCCAACTGACTTAGGAGGTAGAATGGGCTGCAAGAACAATCATGATGGGTCAGTAAGCAAACAAAATGGTGGCAAACCCTCCCAATCTGCTAACTGACAAACATATAGGGACAGATTTACAAGCCCCTTGAGACACTTTTCCGTCATTTTTAACATGTTAAAAATAACGCAAATGTGGCCCAAGGGTTTTAGAAATCTGCCCCATAGTACCTGAAAAGGACCAAGAGTACCAGTGACTGTTTCTAATGATAATTTTAAAATGCAAGTTTTGTTTTTTGATTAATTGATGTTGGTTTTGTTTTTGTTTCCTCTAGCGTTTTCGAAACACTTTGCCGATGTGGTTTTCCTCATTGATTCTTCTGTGAACATGGGTGCAATAACTTTTCAGCAGATGAAGGAGTTTCTCTCCAGCATTGTCGAAAAATTAGATGTAGGGATCAAGAAATATCAGATTGGCCTGGCTCAATACAGCGGGGAACCCCAAACCGAGTTTCTTCTGAATACCTACCCATCCAGGGAAGAGGTGCTAGACCATATTCGGAGGAGATTGTCCTTCAAAGGAGGTCCCCTACAGACTGGGAATGCGCTGCGTTATACACGTTCCACCTTTTTTACTGAAGAAGGGGGAAGTCGAATTAACCAAGGTGTTCCGCAGTACGCTGTGCTCCTCACTGCCGGGAAGTCGAAGGATGATGTTCTAAGCTCTGCCAAAGAATTGAGATCTTCGGGAGTCACGGTTGTATCTGTTGGTGTCAAGGAGTCTGATCTGGAACAATTGGCAAGCATAGCTACCCCGCCACTTGCCTTCCAGCTAAACGATATGCAGCAACTCAGTGAACTACCCCAAGAAATTCTGGACATCCTACAATCCCAAATTGAGCAGAAGTTTGACGTTATCGCAAGGGCATTGACACCGGCTATAAGGTCCCCAGCAGGTGAGTAAATGGCTGAGTGGGTAAGAGGCAAACATAAGTCTTGCATGAACTAAATTGGTAATTGTTTCTAAAAAATAATCCATTGTTCTATTATTATTGCTATAGAAATCTTTATGCTTGTGCAACTAAAAACATATAAATTGTTCATTATTTTCCAAAGTAATAGTAAAAACCACTTTAGGTGCTATTAGCATGTATCTTAGACAATATGTTAAAAAATGCCCGTTCTCCTTCTGTCACTTAAGACTAATTTCAAGTGCTCATCACATCAGTGGCGTAGCAACAGCAAAGTGGGAGGCAGTCCGCCCAGGCAGCACAAGTTTTGGGGTGGTGGTTTCACCTCCCGCTCTTACCTGCATCCGTCGCAGGGCGGTGACTTCTGGAATCAGCAACACCCCTCGTTGTGTCATTCGCCCGCCACGGGCGGCAAACGCAAGGGCCACCATAGCAGCATAAGGCCTTGCTACGCCACTGCACCACATCTGCCTAAAATCCTACTAAATCCATCTGGGGCTGTATTATACAAATTGCCCAGGGGACGCATGTACTTGAGCACCTGCTTTTGATAACAACAGCGATTCAGAAAAGGGGGTGGTGATGAACAGAGTGTCTGAATTAAGCAGACCACTCTTACCCAGTCCAAAGATCAGGGCTTGATCCATCACCATTATTTAGCTCACTGCACCATCCCAGCTCAGAACCTGGCTATATGCAAATTAGTCTGTCCCTGGCCCAGTGCATCATGGGAACAGGGCAGACCAAACTACCAAGCCAATTCTTCACCAGAAAGGAGACAAGCTTCCGGGGACCGGTTTCTGGCATTTCAGCCGTCGTCGGCCCGGCTTGCTTGAATCCTGATGGTGCAGTGAGCAAGGGACTCATGTCTGAGTATACCCTGCCACACCTATAGTGGCCAAAAACGATTCAGAAAAGGGGGTGGTGATGAACAGAGTGTCTGAATTAAGCAGACCACTCTTACCCAGTCCAAAGATCAGGGCTTGATCCATCACCGTTATTTAGCTCACTGCACCATCCCAGCTCAGAACCTGGCTATATGCAAATTAGTCTGTCCCTGGCCCAGTGCATCATGGGAACAGGGCAGACCAAACTACCAAGCCAATTCTTCACCAGAAAGGAGACAAGCTTCCGGGGACCGGTTTCTGGCATTTCAGCCGTCGTCGGCCCGGCTTGCTTGAATCCTGATGGTGCAGTGAGCAAGGGACTCATGTCTGAGTATAACCTGCCACACCTATAGTGGCCAAAAACGATTCAGAAAAGGGGGTGGTGATGAACAGAGTGTCTGAATTAAGCAGACCACTCTTACCCAGTCCAAAGATCAGGGATGATCCATCACCGTTATTTAGCTCACTGCACCATCCCAGCTCAGAACCTGGCTATATGCAAATTAGTCTGTCCCTGGCCCAGTGCATCATGGGAACAGGGCAGACCAAACTACCAAGCCAATTCTTCACCAGAAAGGAGACAAGCGTCCGGGGACCGGTTTCTGGCATTTCAGCCGTCGTCGGCCCGGCTTGCTTGAATCCTGATGGTGCAGTGAGCAAGGGACTCATGTCTGAGTATACCCTGCCACACCTATAGTGGCCAAAAACGATTCAGAAAAGGGGGTGGTGATGAACAGAGTGTCTGAATTAAGCAGACCACTCTTACCCAGTCCAAAGATCAGGGCTTGATCCATCACCGTTATTTAGCTCACTGCACCATCCCAGCTCAGAACCTGGCTATATGCAAATTAGTCTGTCCCTGGCCCAGTGCATCATGGGAACAGGGCAGACCAAACTACCAAGCCAATTCTTCACCAGAAAGGAGACAAGCTTCCGGGGACCGGTTTCTGGCATTTCAGCCGGCGTCGGCCCGGCTTGCTTGAATCCTGATGGTGCAGTGAGCAAGGGACTCATGTCTGAGTATACCCTGCAACACCTATAGTGGCAAAAAACGATTCAGAAAAGGGGGTGGTGATGAACAGAGTGTCTGAATTAAGCAGACCACTCTTACCCAGTCCAAAGATCAGGGCTTGATCCATCACCGTTATTTAGCTCACTGCACCATCCCAGCTCAGAACCTGGCTATATGCAAATTAGTCTGTCCCTGGCCCAGTGCATCATGGGAACAGGGCAGACCAAACTACCAAGCCAATTCTTCACCAGAAAGGAGACAAGCTTCCGGGGACCGGTTTCTGGCATTTCAGCCGTCGTCGGCCCGGCTTGCTTGAATCCTGATATTGCAGTGAGCAAGGGACTCATGTCTGAGTATACCCTGCCACACCTATAGTGGCCAAAAACGATTCAGAAAAGGGGGTGGTGATGAACAAATCCTACTAAATCCATCTGGGGCTGTATTATACAAATTGCCCAGGGGACGCATGTACTTGAGCACCTGCTTTTGATAACAACAGGACATTTTGGAATTACAGAAAGGGCTGCAGACACTTTGGGTGCTAAATATGCTTCAGCACAATTTCAAGGGGCCATTCCCTAATTTGCATAGGTGTAGCCAACATGTATATTTAGTGATCTGTTGCCCTTGTGCTCTATGACAGACCCATCTGCAGAGGCAAAGAAGCCATCAGCAAGCAAACTGACTTTTGCCACATACAAGTAGAACACTGTTAGTGGGCCTACCAATGGCGCCCACTGGGTGATAACAAACCCACGCTTACCTTTAAAAGTGAGGCTAGGTCGACACCTGCACACAGAAATGTGAATCGGCAATTTCAAACAGCCAATCATGCATGCAAGATAAACAGAACATTTGCTGTGTATAAAGGCTGCAATGTCCGGACCCAGTCTGCACTCACAAAACACTCTTAAGGGTGAGCGGCGGCACAGAGTGGGTCAGTGTTACTTATTTAATCTAACTTTAGTTCCTCTGTTTGCTTTGTGATCACTCCAGGGTTGATCAGCCTGGATTTCTAGATGCTCTCTCAGAACCTGAGAATGTCCAACAACTATTGCAGTCAATGGCAGACTTCACACTGCAGCAGTTAGTTGTAGGCCAATGGCTTCAATTGGTGTAGAGCTCACAGGGCAAAGGAGGGACCTCCCTCCAGATAGTCCACTTAACTCTTTAAAACTCAATGTCAGTTTTCTCACCACTGCTACATCTATGTTTAGTAAGTGAAAAGCTGACATAGTAAAAGTAAAATATTTTTTTTAAAAAGAAGTGTTGACCAACTTTGCAACAGAGCAGGAATTCATCTGTGCTCCAGATCACGTGGCCAAGGAAAAACCACCTCTAATTAACCTTTTCGACATTGTAGAGATACAAGGAAAGGATTCAAAGTAACTGAAAGGGATCATTATCTTTCTCAGCATCATTCTTTACAGAGAGTGCAATCAGAAGTAGCTCTAAATAAAGGGTTCCAAGAGCGTTCAACTAGATGACGACAGATAACGCAGTGCAAATACAGTCTAAGCCTGGGAAGACAGGTTAGGCAAAGTTATATGCAGAGAGTCCTAATCTGGCCACCAAAATGGGAAACATCCTTCACAACGCGGGCATTGTATCGCAATGCCTTTACATCGCAGGCATTACAACGCAAGTCGTTACAACGACTTTCGCTGGATGGCGCTCTAACCTAACGAATAGTATGATTTACTATTCCAACACTTTCCCTACTGTATGTAGACTGGAGTTGGAATAGTAAATCATACTATTCCTAAGTTCAGCGCCCTCCAGCGCAAGTCATTGTAATGACTTGCGTTGTAACAAACGCGATGTAAAGTACTGCATTGTAAATGTATGCGTAGTAACGTCATACTTTCCACCAAAATAGATGCCTCGAAGTACATTCTGAGAACCCATAGATGTAGATCCAAAACTGGTACCAAAGCCCTTAAAATTATGTGATAATTTCGTCACCACCATAAATGTTGTCAACACCATGACGGTTGTCATAGCATAATATATGGCCTGTTTGGTCCAAGAAATAAAATCCTAAATCCAAACCGGCTATTTTAGAGCTCAAAATTCCATTAGCATTTTAAGCTCTTTGTGATTTTCCTCAGCTGTACACAGTTTTGAGGGTGCCTGATGCATGCAGATATACCTATAGTAAATATTTGCATACTATATAGATATGTGTACATTCATGGAAGGAATGAAGGATCCAGAAGCCCCAAAGAGATAAACAAGTTAGAGAAGACATGGAGTACTTTACAGTGTATAGTGGATTTAAGAAAATCATATAAAGTAGTCAATTGTTCTGTGCCCTACAAGCAAAAACCAAAACCATAAGTGGACTTTATTTGACATGCTGGCTCAACCAGGATAGATATAGATTTAGGACCTGATTACAAGTGGTTCGGATAATTCTGATGCCTATGCAAACTCCTTTTTTAGTTGTTCAGACTTTGTAACATTCGGTAATTATCTGATGCAATATCGTCCCCAACCCTCTCCATTAATATTTGGCAGTGGTTGGCCAGGAAGGGGCGACAAGAGTTGGTAATTACTGGGACATGCAGAACTTGGTGTAAATAGTTACTAAGGAAGACTCAGAATATACGTATCAAAACAATTAAGGGCATATTTACAATAACTGGCGCATCCCTGCAAATCAGCAGGGATGCGCCAGTTATTGTGCGCCACAGCTCCGCCATCATGGATGCGCTGCATTTACAATGCGGCGCACCATGGGGCAAAAACGGCACATATGCGTATCGCATCTGTGCCGTAAAAGTGACGCATTGCTGGTGTTGCGTCGCAAGCGCGACGCAGCTCCAGCAATGCTCTGGGGGGCCTATCTAGTTAATGCTGCGTCAATCCTCACGCCTGCTTCTGGAAGTCGCAGGGGTTTGACGCAGCATGGGCCTAAAAGTGACTGAGTGAAATCTTGTAGATTTCACTTAGCCACTTTTAGGAGGCGTTCCTGCACCGGAACACCCCCACCCCCCACACCCTCCTGCACAGGAACGCCTACATGTGGCGCAGGGCTTTACAACGTGACGCGTCTACCAGATGCGTCACGTTGTAAGTACCCCCGCACCATGGAGCAGGATTTGCGCCGCCGCTGCGTCACAAAAGTGACGCAACAACGGCGTAAATGAGGCGCAAGGGGCTTGTAAATCTGCCCCTTTGATTCCAAACCCCAGGGTGTCATATTTGAACAAGTGAAATAAACACTGCATGACCTTCTGTGGTACTCGTAACCAGGCCTATGCACGGTAGATCTAAAGTAATCAAAACATGCACGTACCTGGCTATAAATCCGCATTTTTGTATTTTTAAAGCACGAAATACTCACCCTTACTGGTCTCAAGGCGCTGGGGCCATCGTGGAAATTAAGTGAGCTATTGCCCAGAGTCACATAGGGCTGAGCCAGGGATCAAACCGTGAAACCTGTGCTCCGAAGTCAGCTGCCCTGGCCGCTGCACCACACCTCTCCACTCCCTATGTCTATGTCTATGACACAGATGTGATCTAAGCCTGGAAATTCAAAAGTCAGTACCTGTATCCAAATACCAACTTAATTTTTATTCAATGTTTTTTTTTCAAACCTAAGCCACTCAATGTCCATTTGCCTATAACGTTGCCTGATGAGCTAAGAGGCCAACCAGATTTTTTAGCAACATGTTTTGGTGCTGTGGCCTGTACAGGTGAGGAGGGGAAGGATTACCTTCGTAAGGGATGCTTGGTCCATTGATAAGGAGGTGAAAGAAGCGGCTACCTTGGAAAAGAGTCATGGGCCGGCCAAAAGAACTGTTCCAAACACTCCAGGAAGAATTTACATCTATATGATATTCGGTGCCAAGGAAGTTACATCAATAACTAATGGCATTATCATATCTTAATAAAGAGATTCCTTTCTCTAAATATGATGAATCATGGCATCTAACCAATAAGAGATCTCATTTAAATTCAGACAAGCAGGGCCTGTCTTGGGTCTGGCTTTCTTTTTTACAAGATCTATTTCTAAGATGCAGACACTTGCTCCAAAGAGCCACTAGGCACCTATGTGTAGTCGAGGAGCTGCTGCTGACTGCAGTAGCAATCCAGAGTCCAGTGGTACTTGGTTCTAGAGGTGTTGGACTGACAAAATACATTGTCAAGATAGTCTCCAACAGGGGAAGCCTTTATTTTAAATACAATGTAAGCATCTGAATTCAAACTTTTCTTCTACAGAAAATATATAGTCAAAAGTTCACTTCTCTTCTATTCACCCTGTTGTGAGGGAAAATATTAACCTGCAGTCCTGGTTAGTCTCCTGGAGAACCCAATGGCTGCGACACTAACTAACACCAGACTACGACACGATGACGACAAAACTGCAGAAATCCAATATTTCCAAGCACATTTTAATACACCCCCTACTATCCTAAATTGCGGTACAAATGTATTTCCAAAATATTTTACAACCATTTTGATAGTCAAGAGTATTTCAGTTTTTGTAAAAATTCAAATGTAAGATACAACTCAACTAAAGCTCAGTGAAATTAAGTGTTTTCTGCAGATCTCTGTGTGACCAGCAGATCACTGCATCTAAACTATGAGAGCTAACGTAGCCTTCACAATTTCAGACCTTTTTAGATTGAGTACACTTGTGCTGGGTAATAATCCACATTTTTATTTACAGGGCTATAAAAATGCACATCTATGTTTACCAAGACAATATAAAAAATAAATGGAGTACCATTGTGCTGGATAATAATAGATTTGTTATAGAGCTATTAAAAGGGAACTCTATGTTTACAAAGACAATATAAAAATAAACCAAATACCATTGTGCTTGATAATAGTACATCTTTTTTTATTTTTACAGAGCTCTAAAAAGGTAAATGTATGTGTACAAAGCCATTATAAATATAGGTTGCTGTATTATTTTCATTCTTAATAGTATTATTATTGTTGTTATAATTATAATAATTATTTCCCCAATATTATTATTAAGTCCCTTAGTAAAAAAAAAAAGGGGTAAATGTGGTTGGAAAGGGAAGAATTATTATCAAAGATGATTTACATTCCTTGCATTAACCATCTAAAATTCCAGCTAGTTGGAGAAATAATCATAACTTGATCAGTTAGCTTAATATCTGAGATGACTCACATCCTGGAAGAGCTCAGGTACTTTAGAAATATGTTCATCTCCACCAGGTATCATCCAATCATAGTTGGCTGAGTGAAAGTCAATGTTCAAAGCATGGGCCTTCCGCATTGTGATTGTTCCAAGGCCAGACTGCTCAACAGTTGGAAGTCTAATAGCTGTATATCAGGTCTGGATATTCAGAATATGCATATCAGATTAATTCACATACAGCAAATCTGAATGGGAAACATTTACATTCAGGGCCAGTGTAGGTCCACTTGTAGAAGATCCACGCAAAGTTTTCTAGCTATCCACATAAGATATATTTATATGCAGTGAATCAAAACTGAACTCTTTAACACAGCCTGCTACTATCCTCATGATCCCACATGGATTCTGTCCTCGATATTCAACATCAGCCCCACAGTTTGGGAAACAGCCTTTCCACCGTTGTCTTTACCACGCAGCCTTTACCACAGATGCCTTACCACGCAGGTACATTTTTCCCTTTACCACATGCACCTTTATCATTCATTATTCAGAAATAAAAGCATAATATATATATATACTAGCAGCCCGCCCCGGCGTTGCCCGGGGGCAGAAGGGGGCTGGGGGCTGCATTTTTTGCATTTGCTTAGACCTGGCCAGACCCCCCGCGTCCTGGCCGGCCCCCTCCCGCCCCGAAGTACAGTCCTGTCTGGAATCGAAGGATGACCAGGCTTCGGAGATATCTCACTGCAGATTATGTTTGAGGGCTCTGAAGGAGATACCCGTAAGAATGTGAGGGCACAGGGAAGGCGCTCACAAAGCCCTCCAGGGTGGACCTTTGTGCACTCTAAGATTTGCCATCCTGTCAAAGCGAGGATGAGGGGTAACTGCCAGAGCTGTTCACTCGTATACAGCTGCCCGCCGCCCGCCTCCCGCCTCCTGCCGCCCGCCTCCCACCCGCCTACCGCCTCCCGCCTCCCGCCTCACCTCCGCTCCAGACTTAGCCCCCACTCCCGGGCCCCCACCCGCACTGACATTGCCTGGACCAGCTCCCGCCTCACCTTACCTGAGGTGCCGCGCCACTCCTCGCCGCACGTCGCCGCTCGTCACCGCTCCTCCCCGCCTGTCGTCATCACGCAGGTGTAGGTGACGGGTAGCGCTACGTCGCGGCCGGCGCTTGTTTTAGGGGACTACTTTGTTTTAAAACTTAAATTTTTTAATTTACGTTTTTTTTTATTTTATACAGCCTATGTCCATCTACACACCCTGAGGATTACAACAATATATTGGGTGTGTGGATTGGCGCTGTGGTACCCGAGTTTACCTTGCCAAAAGGTGTCTGTTCTCTCTTTATAATAGTAGTATAGATATATATATATATATCCACACACACACACACACTCATAGGGATTTCACTTGCCGTATAATACTTACAATGTGTGGTAAAGACACATATCACAGGCATGGGTGGTAAAGGCATCTACTTGGCAAAGGCATACGTGGTAAAGGAATGCATTGTATTGACATACTATGTATTTCTAGCTGGTAAAATGATATAAACATTTGTTAAGCAAAAATACTATGTAGCATTTATAAGAGACATGAAGTGAAGAAAGGGTTGACAAACGGGAAAACCTATTTTTAGGGACTGTTTTTAATACAAGGCAAGATCTCACCTAAATGTCTTAAAATCACTTGTGCTGCTTTCAAATGTATTAGTAAAGCACAAGCAACATTTAGAAGTGTTTATCAAAGATCTATATAGACCTCTATTTGGCAATCTGAGTGAGGACAACACCAATGACTGGACCCCAGATTAATTTATTTATTTATTTTATTTATTTACGCCTTTTTATATAGCGCAGACTTTACCCGAAGGTGTCAGAGCGCTTCACAATAGGAACAGTAATGATACAGGAGGAGAAAATTACAAGATGAACAAATTACAAAAGCAAACGTTAAGTTACATGAGGCAAAAGTGACAATTGTGAGCAAACCAAAATACAAGAGGTAGCAAACGGTACATTACAGGAGGAAAAAGTGATATGTGTGCATGTTACAAAAGCATACAAAGTACAAGCAGAGGTATAGTACTGCAATAAATGGCAGACACTCAAGCACAAGAACAAACGTTACGTAGGCAATGGTGGCACTTGTGCAAGTATCTAAAGCAAACAAAATGTGAGAGGTAGCAAACAGTGTGTTACAAGAGAAAAGTGACGTGTGCATGTTACAAAAGAGTACCAAACACAGGTACAAGGATAATACTGCCATAAATGGCAAACACTCCAACCACAAGAACACACTGGGAAGGCACTTCCATAGTCATGGAGAATAGAATTTTCAATAATGGGAGGGCGTAAATTACATTTGGAGGTGTCTTTGGAGGAGGAGAACTTTGAGGTCCGTTTTGAAGGCCTTGGAGGAGGTGGTGGTCCGGAGCTAAGGCAGAAGTGAGTTCCAGATTCTCACTGCGTTGCCTGAAAGGGATTGGGCCATCGATCTTTCCTTCTTGAAAGTGGGAAGTTCAAGCAGTAAATTTCCCGCATTACGAGATGGTCTAGAGCCTCCAGAGAGTTTCAGTTTATTCGCCAGGTAGCGAGGAGAGGAGGAGTGCAAGTCTTTGTGGGTGATACAGGCAGTTTTGTAGATAGCTCTAGCCTCGATGGGAAGCCAGCGGAGGGTGGATAACATTGGTGATGTGGTCACTTCTTTTGGCCCCATAAATAAAACGAGCTGCTGAATGGAGAACAGATTTAAGGGGGGACAGGTGGGATTTGGGGAGGCCAGTAAGACGAGAATTGCAGTAGTCCAGTCTGAAGAGGACCAGCGATTGCACAGGGGGTTTTAATGTCTTGCTCCGGAAAAAAGCAACGAATTCCGCAAAGAAGGCGCAGTTGGTATCGAGCAGACTTTGCAATGGAATTGATGTGGGAGATTAGATTGAGTTTTTTGTCGAGTATGACACCAAGGGATTTTGCACTGTCGACAATGATGGGTTTATTGTTAATTAGATTCATCTGATCCATCCATGATTGAACCGGGGGAGGAGAAAGTGAGAAGGAGAGGAATTCAGTTTTGGAGGGATTCAGAATCAGATGATGAGTTGACATCCAGTTTTGAATGGAGTCGAGAGTAGAGCTTAGGATGGCGAGATCGTGAGTGGAGGCAACCTTGAGGTAGATTTGATTGTCATCCTCATAGAGATGATAGTGGATCCCGGATTTACTTAGGAGATTTCCCAGTGGTTCTAAATAGAGATTGAACAATGTGGGTGCAAGTATAGAGCCTTGAGGAACACCTTGACCTACCGCCACAGGAGATGAAAGACCGTTCGCTATTTTGATCATGTGGGATCTATCAGAGAGGAAGGAAGCAAACTGGAGGTACTGGAGGTAGGTTATGAGTCCACCTGTTAGTGTGTACTTGATTGAGGGCATCTTGAGATCATCGGGAAGAGGCAGAACAGATGATGTCATAATTTCAAGCTAAAAGCGCTCAGATTATGAGTGGTACGGTGCCTGGCTGTTGGTGTATAATTCAGGAAAGCAGTTGCAAGGAAGGCTTGTGCTCCCACATTTCGAGAATGAGTGTTGAGCTCTTCTGGGCTGGGGTTGTACAATACACATCATTTAATATGTAGCTACCAGAGCAAACATGTGGGGGTTCTCAAAAATCTAACCATAAATACACTAATCAGAGATTTTCTAAACTATGCCTTCTACTGAGTCATGAACAGAAATGTAATCACTAATGTCAAAAATGTGTTGTAAACCTTTCGACACACTTCGAATAAAGAACTATGGGCTAGATGTCTGTAACATTTTTCCATTCACAAAAGTTCCAGATTTGCAGAATCAGGTCATTTACGAATGCAAAACTGCCTTTTCTGATGTAAAAAGCCAAAATTGCAATTTGGTAACCTGTTACTGAACCACAATTTGGGTTAGTGATTCTGCAATTGGAAGGGACATGTTTGGGGCATCCCTTCTAAATACCAATTCACATTGGTATGTAGGAATATTTTGCGAACGAAATATAGTTGCAAAACATTCACACCTTTACGCCAACTTTGGTTGGAAACGGGTCCCCAAGGGGGCTCTTCTCCTTTGAGAATGGTTGAATACATTTTTTTAAGAGCAGGCAATGGTCCAAGGTACCACTGCCTGCTCATAATAATTGAAATCTAAACATTTTCATTTTTCTTTTTAAACACATCCCTTTTTGCTTTAACAGGTTGTTTTTAAATAAAAAAAAGATTTATTTAAAAGGTATCGGCCCCCAGCAGGCCACCATCTATGTGATGGCAGCAAATCATAGTGGGTCACAAATTGCGACCTACCTCATTCATATTCATGAGGTAGGTCTATTTGCAACCCGCTACGAAACACGAATGAAACTCAAAAGTTTCATCCATTAAGAGTAGCAGTTTCCTAATTGAAATTCACAAATTGGAAATCAATATTCCTAACTTTCGTACATCTAGCCATATAGTTCTATAATCCTATTTATAATGATATACTCATAATCTTTGCATAGCCCAGCAGAGGGAGCAGAGTTTAGGAATCCTGGGTACAAAAATTGTGTTCTCACCTCCATTCGTCCGGTTAGTCAGATCAGTCAATCTCGCTCACCCTTTGGGGCTTGTAATTACAACAGCCCAAGGTTCCCAAAACTTGTGCCTCTTTGATTACACAGGGATCGTAGATGGGGGTCTCCTGCTTGCACCGCTCATTAACTCACATGGCAAGTGCCAAAGAAGAACATGTTCAAGAATTATTTTGAGACAACAATGCATGAGCTTATAGTGTTGCTTGGGATTTGGAAACCATTCTTCTATACATTCTAACTGTAATTATTGTCTGGCAATGCCTTGTTAGTGGTTGATCTTCTCTTATAAATCTACATCTCCAATATCTTTTACCTTTTTTTGTCTTGATTCTGTCTAGTTTGTGGCAGTGCTTCCATAGCGGACATAGTCTTCCTTATCGATGAGTCGACCAGCATTGGAACGCAGAACTTTCAACTCACAAAGTACTTCTTATCTACAGTCATCAACGCGCTGGACATTGGCTTAAATAATGTCAGGATAGGTCTAGTGCTTTACAGTGATGAGCCAAGACTGGAGTTTAGTCTTGATTCCTTCAGCGATAAGTTTGAAATGTTGGATTACATTTCAAAGTTACCCTATCGAGGTGGCAACTCTCGAACAGGAGCGGCCATTGATTTCCTGAGAAAGAAGGTGTTTATTGAGGAGAAAGGGAGCCGGAAAAACCTCGGAGTACAGCAGGTCGCTGTTGTGATGACCAGTGGCCAATCTATGGACAACTTCACCAAGCCCGCTTCAAAGCTCCGTAAGGCCGGAGTGGAAGTCTTTGCTGTGGGGTTTCAGAATGCCACAAAGCGGGAACTTGCCACCATTGCATCATACCCACCAAGGAAACATGTCACGACCGCACAATCCTTCCTGCAGCTGCCAAACCTCGAATGGAGACTGAAGAAAGGTCTGTGCAATCACATCGTGTCTACAGCATTCCGGGCTCCTACAGTTCTACGCACCCTACGGGAAGGTAAGAGGCATGCAGTGGATAATGCCAGGGATTTTATCACACATGTGTTACCACCAAAAACTGATTTAGTGCTGTTTACATTACAATGCTCAGTTTTGTAGGCAACCTACTTCAAAAACAATCTACACCTGTTACACAAATAGTGACAACAAAGTTATGTAGAAGTAAATGCATTAGACATGGCTGTGTCTGTAATGGCACTGATCTTTTTAAGACACTATATAAACAATTCAGTATTACATGCAATGTTGTTTTGAAGGTCATGTCTGCCAACCTTAAGAGTACATTAATGTGTAGTTCCTAATGGCAGTAAGAAAGAATCTCACTGCAGATGATCTTGCATTCAGTACTGCTGTACGGTTGCTAAATAGTAATATTTTTCAACACCCTATTAATGTGCACTGTCCAAAAAGAATGCTTTTTTTCAGAGTGTTAAGTCAATTAAAGATATGCAAATTTCCATTTACAAGAGTGAAATGAAGAGCAATTGCGTGTACAACTTTTTTTTCTTTAGTATGTCATTCTCCAGACCATGGGCTCGATTCACAAAGGTAAACTTAGATGATTTGTCTCAACTTAGACCAAACATTTAAGTTTACGACTTTGGGAATTTACAAATGCCATTTACGAGTACTAGTTTTATGTCCGCACTTGGGCGGAGATCCGACCCGAATGCGGACATTAAGATACTACTTATAAATTACTTTGTGGATTCACAAAGTCCTAAGCTTAGATGTTTGGTCGACGTTTAGCCCAAATGTCTAAGTTTATCTTTGTGAATAGCGCCTCATGTTGGCAACTTCAGCTTTCTATGTGCAAGAAATAAAAATGAGGACACATGTTTTATTCTTGTACATTGGCAAAAGTGTAGGAATGAAAGGCAACAATGCAGCATTTGATCCAATGACTACGGCCAGTGTTTGTAACAAATTGAGTTCTCTTAACATAATTCACAATTTTTTCTCTAATCTCCTTAGGTTGCGTGAACACAGAAGAAGCCGATATCTATTTTCTAGTTGATGGATCAGGAAGCATTTATCCCGATGATTTTCAGGATATGAAGACCTTCATGAAAGAGTTGATCGGCATGTTTCAAGTCGGAGCTAGCCAAGTGCGCTTTGGCGTAGTCCAGTACTCTGATGATCCACAGATAGAATTCACAATCAGCGAGTACACTAGCCAGAAAAGCTTAAAAAAGGCATTGCAGTCCATTAACCAGCTGGGTGGTGGTACCAGCACCGGAGCGGCCCTGAAGTCCATGAAGAGCCTTTTCATTAAAGCTGCTGATGACCGCCCCCATAAAGTGCCACAGTCCCTGGTGGTCATCACAGATGGAGAATCTCAAGACCGGGTGACAGAAGCTGCAGAGGAGCTGAGAGATGATGGCATCACAATTTACGCCATTGGAGTTAAGAATGCCGTTGATGAGCAATTGAGAGATATTTCTGGGTCCGATGATAGGATGTTCTTTGTGAACAATTTTGATTCTCTCAATTTGATCAAGCATGAGTTGGTGCGGGAGATTTGTTCTCCAGAGGGTGAGTGTACTTTGCTTTTGACAATCCATCTATAACACATGAATACAGCTACCGTTACAGCCATGCTTCTAATAGCATTCATTGAAACTTGTTTGGGTTTTGTATTCTTGGAAAGATTGGTAAACCATTAAATTATTGTTATATTTTATCCCCCAAAACATTAAAACCACGAAGGTTTTCATAAATCTTATTTGTGTTAGTTTACGTTGAAAAAAACATTTTCTAATTTCTCATTTGGGACACATCCCCCTCTAGACTCATTATTAATGTCTCTGTCGTAGACAACAATGTGAAGGACTAATCCTAAACAATTTGACAACATATTGTGTGTTGATGAGGTGAGTGTCACTGCTCTCAAGATATTCTGTGGCAGCAAATTTAGAAAAGGAAGTAGGACAATTCTTCTCAGGAACGGGAGGCTACAGTGCGGGTCGTCATTAAGGGTGAATGTGTTGTATTTAACTAGACAATGGAGGGGCTAAGTGGTTAAGACGCATGGAGGAGAGTTCCAGAGTGGCTGGAGGGCATGGTTCTAGTTTCAAAGAAGGTTGATGGATCTTGGAAGTGTCAATAGTCTGTAGAAAAAGTTCTGTTGCGGAATAGGGAATATGTATCAGACCACTGCAGTTTTTTACTATAGCCTTAGAGCCCGACTTAGCGAGCTCTACCGGCCTTTAAAGGCCTGTTCCATCTTGAAAGGCCCAAGCCGAAGTCAAGCTCTTTGTAAGCTCCCAGTAAGCCTGAGCTTCCCCTTTCCAGTTGGGCATTCATCAGTCATTACATCAGTGTTTCATATACCAGAATGTTGATATGGTGGTAAAGATGCAAAGTGAGTCACGGAAAGCCTGTTATGAGGTAGTGCAGATCCACCCAAAGGCAAAGACTTTCAGTAGCGAAAGACGAAGAAAGCACAAGAACACCCTTGGAAAGCAATCCTGTGCTCTGATGATCTCCAAAATGGGATCCTCCATGGGGTATAAGGGCTTCTGTAGTGTCATGGGATAGATGTAAAAGAGAAGCAGCCAAATTACCAGCATGTCCAACTAGAATGGATCATTGCAGTCTAGTAATCCAAGACATAAAATGATCACAGCAGGAGATATCTAACCTTTGCGTCGGATAGTGAGCTCCAGGCTGCGCCCCTAGGCTTAGGGTTCAGGATGATGGAGTTTGAAAAGCACCTCTAAGTTCAGAATTCAGGAAGCACACAAAATTTTCACTCCAGTGAAAATTAGAAATAAAACTTCAAAATAAGGAGGCGAATTTCCTGTTTGGGGCTACTTTATATATATTTCACATTATTTCTTTAAAGTACATCGTTTGGGCTGCCCAACCTTTCAAGGACTTAATAACGATGAGTTCCATTCTTGATTACCCAAACACTGTACTGTTCCTTTCAGGAGCTTGGTGCTATCCTGCTCAAATTTCCAATATCCACTTAAAAGGTTCCCAGTGAGGAGGAAGAACCCTCATAAAGCCCCCCTACACAATCTTATAGCTTCTGATTGATGATTTAGACTTAAATTGACGAAATCAACAAGGCTCCAAACATTAGAAAGTGAAAAAGAGCCAAGCTAGAAATCCAGGTGAAGGAATAGGAAGATCAAATCGCTTAAAGCAAAAATCTCAGCCAAAAATAAAAGCGGGGGAAAAACATAATGAAAAATACAGGAATACATGCTCTGTAATGCATCCTTATTATGTTTGGGACAGGAAACTAAATCACGGGAAAAGTGTCTACTCCATCTTATATTGGAAATCCTGAACAATATTAATATTCTATAGTAACTCCACCATCTTGAGAAGAGGTCATTATAAGGCTTGTCCATGCCCCTTTTCAAAAAGTCATGGCATTTGTTTTTGATCATGAAGAACCATACGTTTGACAGCCTCCATTTCATGCTAGTTTCCAGGACTCAGCCACTGCCTTTCATGCCAGGTAGCCTGGGTGACCAGTAGTGTAAGTTGCCTGAGCGGTCTGAACGGAGCAGGCGCTCAACATTCACTAAGCATGAAGATCCAGGAACACCGAGACCTGCAGCGCGAAGAGGGGACCTGTTTTGTAAATGCAAGCAACTTTTAGTAAGATAATTACATGTTTCTTGGCACTGATGTGGTGCTAACAAGGAATCTCACAGAGTGTGATTGAAAAGAAAGATGGCCATGTAGCAATGCTTCAGGTGACAAAAATATAGTGATGCGCAGAAGCCATTTTAGGTGGAGTAAGTATGCGAGAAACTCTCGAAAATGATGGCAAATGAAGGTGATCAAGTCTCTTCTCAAACATAGCCACCACTGGGATGCCAGTTACGTCTGAGCACGAGGAAGGGGTAGGAGACAGCAGCTGCATAAATTGCACATGTGGATAAGCTAGCATTCGCTTTAAACCCAAGGGTGGCTGGCATGCAGGTCTTGACTTTGGCCAACTTTGGATAGGTGGAAGTGACTTGGTAAGACCCTGGGTAGATGTAGAAGATCATCAATCGCGTCCTAACCCCGGAGATATATTAGGATTCTGGCATCAATCGCAGTTCTAAAACCTTTGGCTTTCAGGGCTGGAAACTCCATCTATATTTATTGTTTTTTTACTTCCACATTGCCAGAGGTAAAACACTTTTGGCAGAAGCTCATGCACATATGCTAGTTTACTATTTGCACATAAAGAAATTGACATTTTTGCGGTCACGGGTCTCTAGCCGTAAAGTGTATCTGTATAAGAAGCATTCCTAAAATTGATTTGTATGTCTGTGGCTTGAGCTCTGTTTAGATTTTTTGGAGACTGCATATGATTTGTAACAGATTTGCCATTCTTGTCTGGGTGTATCTCTCTTAGCCACAATGACACAATGAATACCACAAAGATGACCACAGATGGAATTAAAGCACCTGATGCCAAGCAACATAATAGTAGGAGATCACTACTTCTCCCACAGAGACAGAAACAACAAACAGGCCTCATAAATTACATTTCCATGGTCCAAATAGGACACTACAGCAAACTAACCTCCATTTTCTGCTCCCAGTAGGCCTCTTTTCTTCCACGCTACAGTTGCCACAGTGAAGAGAGCAGGCTTTGTCCCCAATATGTTCAACAAGACACACATTCTTTATCACTTAATGAAAAAATGTCCATTGTTTGGAATACAACTTGACCCAAAATAGTATGAGAACACCTTGCAGACCTACATCTGATGCACACAGGCTTCTCAACCGAATGCTGGTAATATGCTCTCACCTGCCTGGTTGGAGAGTGGTGTATTTCCTGGACAGTGGATGCACTCCCTCCAACCTGTGCACAGGCATAAATTACAAGATATAAGTATTCTCCCAGCACTTACCTACATGCACATTATTTTTCATGCAGTGAGAATATCTGTAGAAGTCTTATATGACTTTATGAGGACCATTGTTGCCATGGTATGTGTTACACATTGAGAAAAACTGGGTAATATTTTTAAGCTATATGATGCATTCCTGCTTAAATATTAGGATTCCATTGCATGCTATCCAATCACTGAGTTTTGAGGTTATTCCTGGTTTTTATCATATCTCCTGTTTTTCCATTAAATTCTCTCCATTAAGCCCCCACCCCTTTCGACTTCTCTTTCATGATTTTGAATAGGTGTTAATACTGGTCTTCTGTAGCAAAGGGGAAATTCCAGTCCAATTTAATTTTGTTAATATTTCGTGTATGTTTCTGGTGATTGTAACATACAGCTAAAAGCTAAGGGCGTCATTTATGAAAAGTGACGCATCGCTGCGTGAAAACAGCGATGCGTCACTTTTCACTGTGCACTCCTTACGACATTCCTGATGCGTCATATTTAATGTATGACGCATCAGGTCGCAAGGAGTTACAGATACGTCAGTATTTCTGACGTATCTGTAAGCGCAAAAGTGACGCATTGCTGGAGTGTGTCACAAAAGTGACGCAACTCCAGCAATGCGTCCTTTCACATGGGGAAAGCCCCATGTGAAAGGGCTTGCGTCATTCTTACGCCTGCTGTGAGGCAGGCGCAAGATTTTGACGCAACAGCGTCCTAAAAGTGACGCAGTGAAATCTCATAGATTTCTCTGCGTCACTATTACGAGGCTTTTTGGGGGGGAACGCCCCCTCTGCATACATTATACCTGACGCAGGTATAATGTGGCGCAGGGGTTTAAAAAGTGACGCATCTACCTAGATGCGCCACTTTTTAAATATGGCGCAACGAGGCGCATTTTTTACACCGCTGATGCGTCACAAAAAGTGACGCACCGGCGGCGCAAAACTGACGCAAGGCCTTCATAAATAATGCCCTAAGTGTCCAATTCACAAAGATTTTTTGGGGGTATAAGTTCAACCTACACTCATGAATGTTTGTTTTTAAAGTGCAAATCCAAATCTGTCATTCACAAAACATAATCTTTTACTCTGAAAGAGATTTTTCTACATATACCCATGTGCGCCTTAATCTCCCAGGGGCAGGGAATAGGTGTTCTAGGTCTTGAATATCCTTAAAAGTATGAGAACAACCACAAAGTACATATATGAATCTAGTCACAAACGCATCTATGGTCTAGTTTTACCCTAGTGTGGGTAAATTAGATTCGAGGCTAGGAATGGAAAAAGAGGACAAAAAAATAGCTAGGGGTCACTCTAGGAAGGAGTTTCTCCACAGGGAAAAATAAACCGCCGCGCCCATGGAGAAAAAAATCATGCAGTACGATTGCAGCTATTTGAATATTTGCGATACATAAATGTATAGTATATATATTTATGCTTGTGGAAAGGCCTTTGAGTTGTCCCTGAATTCACAAAGAATTCTTTTCGGGAATACTCTTGAAAAAAATTCATTGGGACATTCGCAGCTCTTCAGGCATTCTCCAGGAAACCATTATCAATTTAAAGAAATGAAAGATGCACACTGAATGTAAGATGGAACATAAAGAGGGGACATTTCTGATTTTGTGAATCAGGCCCCACAATTTCGCATTTAACACATTTGTGGTTAGAGCTATTTGATGTTGGAATGGGTTTATCACTAGACTTTTGGACACAAATGCTGTGTTGACCTCTCCTTCAGTCCTACCTTTGTACATATTGTCCTGAATACTGTGTCTTTTGCTGTTGTTTGGTTTTCAGCCTGTAAGAACTTGAAAGCGGATGTTCTTTTCCTGATCGACAGTTCTGGCAGCATCGAACCCGACGACTTTAGAAAGATGAAAGATTTCATCATGATGATGGTCAAGCAATCCGATGTTGGGTTGGATAAGATCCAGTTTGGGGTGCTCCAGTTTAGTTCACAGCAAAAAGAAGAGTTCTCACTGAATCAATACAGCCGGAAATCAGACATCCTGTCAGCCATCCCTGCCATCAGGCAGATGCAAGGGGGCACCCTGACTGGCCAAGCCTTGAAATTTGCCCTTCCTTATTTTGAGTCATACAAAGGAGGGAGGCCAAAGGAGAAGCAATATCTCATCGTCATCACAGATGGGGAAGCGCAAGACGAAGTAGCAGGTCCGGCCAAGGTCCTCAGGGACTGGGGAGTGACCATCTTTGCTATTGGGGTGTTGGAGGCGAACAACACTCAGCTGGTGGAGATTGCAGGTTCTCAGCAGAGAGCGCTCCTAGAAGATAACTTTGATGCGCTTGCCTTCCTACCCAAGGAGATCCTGTTTAAGATCTGCAACCCTGATGAATGTAAGTCACGATTATGTTGTTTTCTGATAAGGGTATCTCTTGTTGGGTGTTGGGGGGTTGAATATAGGGGTATAAATCAAGGCTATACCCTATGTTATGTCTTTGAAAGTAGTATTGCTTAATAGCACAGGTTAATAGCACAGGTAGAAGATTTTTCTTTCACAGTAGGTCATTTCCTTCCCTTGATCTTTTAAATGGGAATGTTATGGGTTTTTGCCTCCCATCCAGGGAATCCAATTTTGTACCAGAAGCCTTCTTCTAGTTCTCTCCTTCAAGGATTTAAACTATCCTTATTTTTGTAAGGCAGTGGGTTCTGTAAGCTACTAACTGCTAAGAGACTGCAAAGTTTTTATTACTCGACCAATGACTACAAAGTTTTTATTACCCGACCATTGTTTCACGTAGATCGCATTTTAACTCTTACCTACATCTATGCCATTGCAAAGTTTGTACTTGAGACTGGAGCTATTTCCTCCTCACGAATTGCAATATTTCCTCAATAATATGAAAATGTTTGTGCCATTTTCTTCATAATTTAACAACATATAGATGTTGCTGGTCTTTTTTTAAAAAAAAAACCTTGATAAAGGACACCAAAGACCACATTTTATCATTAAACCCCACATACAGAATTTCACAAACTACTGGCAGAAATAGTAACATTCACGTGAATTACGGGATTTTTAGAGGAAAAACTGTCAACACTTCCATACACATTGCATTATTCTGTCCATGGGCCTTCCCCTGCTGTTATCTTTTGGTAAAGAGGGGAACTCTTTAAAGAGAATGTGAACATGTTGGCAATGGTCAACCAAGCTTGCAGTTGGTTTTCATAATTTCCCATTCGATCGATGAGAACACTGGGAAGTTGACAAACTATAAATAAGGTATTGGCTCCCTCCTTCCAGAGATAAAAAATGTGAGGTACCTTAAGAACATGTTGCGATTCTGCCTCTTCATCTTGTTCAGCCTGAGTTGAGTCATGGGTCTGGCCTTGACAGCCAGTATCCCGAAACCTTCGCCTGTATCTTAATGCGCATTATCAAACACAGCTTCACAGTCACTAATGTAGCAAGAGACTTAGGGCCAGATGTACGACCATTTGCTTTTGCAACTCACAAATTGCGGAAAATTGCGTGTTGCAATGTGCGAGTCGTAAAAGCAAATGTACTACAGAGAGACTGATCTCGATTCACAATGGGGTTGCAAAATGCGAGGCTCATGAATATTAATGAGCCACTCATAATTTGCAACCCAATTCATAATGGCTGGCCCTCCCATAGATGGTGGCCTGCTGGGCTCAGCAGACCTCCATGTCTGGGTCTGTTTTTAAACAAAGCAGTTTTCTAAATGTAGCCCGTTTTCCATAAAGGGAAACTGGGTGCATTAAAATTTTTTTTTTAAATGAAACGTTTTCGTTTCATATTTTAAGAGTATCAGTGCTCCCTGGGACCACTGCCTGCCCTTAAAAAATATTTTCCCATGCATTCACATGCGCAGTTTTCTCAAGCATTTACTGTACGGCGAGGAAGAGGAGGAGAGCAGCCTGGGGACGCCGCAGTCCAGAGGTAAGTGGCTTTAAGTTTCTTTTTAATTAATTTTAACTTACTTTTTAATAGGGGGGGAGGCGGGGACTGGCAAACTCCGCTACGCTGCGGAGATTTGCCTTCTCCGTGTTCTCAGCGGAACGCGGAGAAGGCGAATTTCCCCACATTCCACAGGCGGAGCTGAGGTCTTTGCCCAGGGTTACTTTTGTACAGACTCTGTAAAGAGCATCGCTAAGATATGCCGGACAGAGCAACAATTCTCTTCCGCACGCAGTAGCAAAGGCTGTGCTGCATTCACGAAGAGATACTCTGGGGAAAAATGTTAGATACCTGCAGCATCCCAGATTTTCACCAGCCTTTTATTCTGTTTTTCACAAAGTTTTACATTAAAGATGCGTAGAGCAAATTTGAGATGGTTATTCACAAATGCAATTGGCAAATATCGTTATAAATTCCTATTTAACAAATGATCACGCATCGCAACAAGTCCCCTCGCTGTGTTACGTGGTAGGCAGAGGGCAGTAATGCACCGTACTTAACAATATACTGCACATTCCTGTCATTTTCCAGCGATGGCACACAATGTGCTGCCCGGCACCAACACAGGTCCCTTTGCAGCATGGCGCGGAAGCATATGGCTGAGATACCCGCCACCCCCTCTCAACACAATCCCCAAGGATGGGAAACCGGAAACAGTTCTGAACTTTTGGAAGACGGGAGGGAGTGACCCTCCCGGACGTATTTATTAAAATATGAAACAAAATTAAAACATTAAAATAACAGTTTCATATTATGTACAATTTCATTACCACATTGCGATGTTTGGCTAACCTTAACATATTCTCTAATACAAAGGTTCTCCTAGCCGAACTAACATCCTACAAAACATTAACTTGAAATTTTGAAATTGTACATCCTAACGTTTAAGGGCCAACGGCAAGGTCGTAACCGGTGTCAAGATCCCTAAACCAGAAATATCCCCCTCACTTGTGAGGGGCGACCGCACAGAGGTGTACCTCAAGTGCAACTACCAATTTCCCTTGACTTGACGGGGGCCCCAATAAACTCGACGCCACTTAAAGGTCGTCCGAGGACTCGTGTGAGGTATCTAGAAGGTAGCGTAGACCCCCCCCAAACCCCACACACTTACCACATCTGCCGTCGCAGATGTCCTGGCCCCGGGAAATTCCACAGGAGGGGGCTGTAGCCCCTCCTACCCAGGAAGGGGCCTTGACCGCCTTTCCTTTCCTTTCGGCGGCCCATCCTTAGAAGGGACCGCCTCCCCGTTGAGGGGCCAATGGCCACCTCCCTCGAGCGCTCCCATCCGTAATGGGTGACGCCCACTCATAGGGATCTTCCAATTAGTGCTCACCGATCATGACCTTACCGCCCGACCAAAATAAATACGACAATTCTAAACTAAATGACTAAATTACTTAAAAGACAGTAACAACAACCACTTTATTAAAAAGCATGCTTACTGATCAAACACTAGAGCAGGATTACTTTATTTACAAAACATACCAGAAATTGACCATTCTTTATTGCATATTCAAAGTTATCACTATAATAATCCCAACCTGCAAACAAAATTAGAGTTACCACATCAAACTTTATTCAAAACCACTTGCTGTCCTCAGGGGCTGGTGGGTGGGTCAAAATTGGCTCTTCGTTCCGTCTCGAGCTCACGTGCAGCGAGGAGGTGCAGCTTCAGAGCACAGGAACAAGAGGATGCTTTCTTGGCTTGTTGCTCCTTTTATCCGTCTTCAGGGCGGGCGTAAACCCGCCCCTGCCTGCCCCAAGGGCGTGGCCGGCCGCGTCAGTGTCTAGGCCAGCCCACTCCAGGGCGGGAAAAAGGCGCGCCCCGGCTACGCCGCTTCGGGCATACCAGCCGAGACTCGCCTCCCGCCCAAGATGGCTTCCCGGGGGGATCGTGGTACTCCGCCATACGTTCGGGGGGACCGAATGGTCGCCCCTTTCCATATGGCTGAGATACCCGCCACCCCCTCTCAACACAATCCCCAAGGATGGGAAACCGGAAACAGTTCTGAACTTTTGGAAGACGGGAGGGAGTGACCCTCCCGGCCGTATTTATTAAAATATGAAACAAAATTAAAACATTAAAATAACAGTTTCATATTATGTACAATTTCATTACCACATTGCGATGTTTGGCTAACCTTGACATATTCTCTAATACAAAGGTTCTCCTAGCCGAACTAACATCCTACAAAACATTAACTTGAAATTTTGAAATTGTACATCCTAAAGTTTAAGGGCCAACGGCAAGGTCGTAACCGGTGTCAAGATCCCTAAACCAGAAATATCCCCCTCACTTGTGAGGGGCGACCGCACAGAGGTGTACCTCAAGTGCAACTACCAATTTCCCTTGACTTGACGGGGGCCCCAATAAACTCGACGCCACTTAAAGGTCGTCCGAGGACTCGTGTGAGGTATCTCGAAGGTAGCGTAGACCCCCCCCCAAACCCCACACACTTACCACATCTGCCGTCGCAGATGTCCTGGCCCCGGGAAATTCCACAGGAGGGGGCTGTAGCCCCTCCTACCCAGGAAGGGGCCTTGACCGCCTTTCCTTTCCTTTCGGCGGCCCATCCTTAGAAGGGACCGCCTCCCCGTTGAGGGGCCAATGGCCACCTCCCTCGAGCGCTCCCATCCGTAATGGGTGACGCCCACTCATAGGGATCTTCCAATTAGTGCTCACCGATCATGACCTTACCGCCACAGGCCGGATAGTTGACCGGCTATCCGGACCCCCCACAACACTCCTACCTAAAGGTCATGTCTTAAAGTCTTTAGCCAAGCTATCAAGTCTCCTATGAGTAACTCGTTCCCCACCCGGGACAAATGAACACCATCCCCCAAATACGTACTGTCACCAGTAATACAACCATGCGAAATAGAATGCAGTGTATTGGAACGGAACAATCTACTCACTTTGTTATTAATTTTTCTTACTGAATGATTCAGAGCAGAAACAGAAATAGCCCCCCGCCATACTTTTCGTGGGATCATATGGGACCATGCAATTGTGCACCCTGGAACTCTCCTCGCTAACCAACTTACAGTGGAAAGCATCGCCTCAAGAAGAAGTCGTCTACCAGTGGTGACCAAATCATTGCCCCCAAGATGTACTATGACTATAGACGGCGGTGACCTCGTCCGCCCTAGCAAACCCTCGAAAAATGATTGAAACTGGTCAATACAGAGTCCGCCCCTTCCGTAGAAGGACACACTGTACCCGTATTCCCCAGCCACGTGAATCATGTCACCTGCTTTGAATACGTCCGCGGCACGCCTCACGTATGAGTGGCCCACGACCCACACCTCCTTTTTCACAGCCGGTGATGTCTGACCGCTGGCCCGGTGTTGGGTCGACTGCATAGTCCGCCCGCCTCGTAGGCTTGCGCAACTGAAACCAAACAAAAACAAGAAGCGTGAGTACATCATTACAGCTTCACAACATGTACAACCGCACATACCTTTTATAACAGTTGGAGGACCAACGCCCCACACGTTTAACTTGTTCGACATTCAGACCCCTGGCTGTAGCCTCTGTAGCAGCCCCTATCCGAAAGGAATGGGTCCCCAACTCGCCCGGGTTCAAGCCCGCAGCGGCAATCGACATCGCAAGCACCCGCTGAAACTGAAACCTCGTCAGTGGGGTGGCGTCAGCGTGTCTCAACAAGGTCCCCCCCCATGATGCCACCCTTTGTGCTAAATATTCCTCTACACAACTCACCGGGCACATGGAGGACCCGGGAATCCTTTGTATGATTATGCAGTCACCCATCGCACCCTGATCGGTCTTGGACCTGACAAACGAGACAGTCATTGTCCCCCCTCTAACCTGAACGTGCTCTCGGCACAGTCCCCCCATCACATCCTGCTTGTTCCTTGCCACTAGTTCGCTTACCCGCATAGCCCCATGGAATGCCAGCGTAAAAGCGGCTCGGAATAACACTGTTTCATACTGGGATGAACACGTTGCAGGGAGTATGGATAATAGCAGGGCCAACCTATCCAAACCTATCGGGCGCCTTTCATCTACTCTGCGACCCTCAAGGCGTTGCCACCCACGTAGCGCTTTTTGCACAACGAAAGACGCTGTCGGGTCCTGGATCCCATGAGCCCTAGCCACAAAGGAAATGGCGGCCCGATGCCTCTGGGCCGTAGCCACTGATTTGCCTGCCTGATGTAAAGACAGCAGGAATTTCACTACCAACTCCTCCTGGCCCCAAAGCTCCCCTCTAGCAGCCCCCAAAAAGGCCCAATAGGAACGGAACGCCCCTTCATATGCCTTCCTTGTCCTGGGTGCTAAACTCTCTCCCACAAGGTTACGAAGTTCGGGGCACCGAGAGACCAGAGAGCTTCGGGAAAGGGTGCCGCCACCGGGTCCGCTGTGGGCCGAAAACCCCAGAAGGCCTGCATACGAAAACGAGAAAGCGCATCAGCCGCCTGGTTCTTCACCCCCGGCACATGTCTTGCCCTAAATAGCACATTCAATTGCATACACAGTAATACAATTTCCTTGAGTAATCTCAGAATCCATTTGCATCGTGCTGCCTGGCTATTGATACACTCAACCACGGTCATGTTATCAGACCAGAATACCACAGAGTGATCTCTGAACCCTTCGGGCCAAGTTCTCAGGGCCACCAGAATGGGGAAAAGTTCCAGAAAAGCAAAGTTACTTGTCAGTCCACTATCATGCCACCATGACGGCCATTTTTGTGCCGACCACTGAGTGCCGAATATGGCACCAAAACCAATGCTCCCTGCCGAATCTGTCCACAGCCCCAGCTCCTCAGAGGACACCGCCGGTTTGTTCCAGACTATTCGACCATTGAAATCCGCCAGAAATGCCAACCAAATGCGCATGTCCTGGCGAACCTCTGCCGAGAGCCTCGTGCGATGATGACCCTCCTTCAGGCCGACCATGGCTTGAGCGATCGAGCGGGAAAAGGGGCGGGCCATCGGTATTACTCTTAGGGCAAAATTCAACTGTCCCACCAATTGTTGTAATTGATGCAGCTTAACCTTAGACTCACTTATACACGTTTGCAGGCATGCCCTGAATCTTAACACTTTGTCTCCTGGTAAACGAAAACAACCTTCTTCAGAGTCAAGCTCGATCCCCAGAAACTCGAGGCAAGTCGAGGGACCCACAGTCTTACCTGGTGCCAATGGCACGCCAAACTGATTCATCAAGACACAAAATTCAGTCAAAGCTTGTCCACATTCCGGATCCCCGGCTGCCCCCAGAAACAAAAAGTCATCGAGATAATGCATAACATGTTGAAACCCCGTCTTCTTTGTGAAGACCCATTGCAGGAAACAACTGAACTTTTCAAAATAGGCACAAGATATAGAGCACCCCATTGGCATACACCTATCCATGTAATAGTGACCCTGAAACATGAAACCAAGGAGACGCTGGTCGTCTGGATGTACCGGGAGCAACCGGAACGCTGACTCGATATCAGATTTTGCCATCAGCGCACCGGGCCCCAGGCGATTCAATATGGCTACGGCCTCATCGAAGGATGCGTACCGCACCGAACACACTTCCGGGTCTATCGCATCGTTTACGGAAAGACCACGTGGGGCTGATAAATTATGTATCAGCCGAAACTCACCCGGGTCCTTCTTGGGGACCACCCTTAAAGGGGAACAAACAAAGTTAGCAACTGGTGGCACATTAAATGGACCGGCGACTCGACCTCGAGTAACCTCTTTCACGATCTTTTCCTGTACCATGGTCGTATGTTGCAAGACCGATATTTGGTTTTTACATTTCGCTATACCCTGAAACTCCCCCACTGGGATGCGGAAACCATATGAAAACCCGTTCCGCAACACCCCAGCGGAAGCGTGATCCGGGTATTCGCTGAGCCAGGGAATCATTGCCATGGTATCAATCGGAGTAGGTAAAGGCGCCCCTCAGACTATATCAGACCTGTTTGGCGCCTCCTCTACCCCCGTTATCACCCGTTTTGGCTCTGCACATGGACTCAGGATGGGATGATTGCCCACACCCACCACATTCGTGCCTAAATTTGCATGACTCCTGGGGCCTCGTACATTTACCCCTGTTAAAGTTCCAACAAATCCCCCTTTTACCTGCGTTGCCGATCGGCCTCGAGTGGTTGTCGTTACTCGTACTTGATCGAAAGGGCGTCCCAGCATATTGGCGGGAGGATTCACCCACGCTACTCCCTACCAATGGCAACTTCAACATACCAGTATCTTCCATTTTGGACCAAGACACAGAATCATAACAATCCCAAGTTAAGTTTTTATCATGTTCTTTCGCTTTTCTGAAAATATTATCGTAACAGAACCATTGATTGCCCTCGTGTGATACAGAATACCCCATGATCCGTGACTGATAAATCGGCAATTCGGACAGCAATTCGGGCCTACGTTCACCCATGATGGATGTAAAAATCCCCCACGCTCTGCCCCAAGTGCCAATGTTTTCATTTACCTTAAAGGCGGCCATCTTTGCGCGCCAAACACTCGGATGCATGAGCTCCTTCTGGCTCTTAACATGCTCCATCTCATAATGATCGGTAAGCAACGAGAAGATGTTTATATACTCCTCTGCCCATATCTTCTCTTTAATAGCCAGAGGGACATGTTGACCCAACTTTTCCCTTCGTGAGGGTGCAGACTCATCCCTCGCAATCGGAAATGGCCGCTTACCTGAACCGGAAGCTGTATCTGCGACTGGACCTGTCCCAGGTGGCTTCTCTACTGCCGCAGCCGGCGATGGTGCCTTCGCCGCTTCCCTTGTTTCACGCAGTTGCTTCATCAACACCCGCGCGTCGTCAGCCGTGGCGCCCTTGCTACCTTTACCCAACCACGCTGCTAATTGTGCTGCCAGCTCGGGCGGCAAATCCTCCCCGGACACGGGGGTGACCACCACGGGAATCGGATTCCCCTCTTCCGGCACCGGAGTTGGTTCTTCGAGTGGGGTACAGGGAACCGGGATGTCTCCCCCAGCTGCTCCCCTTCTGCGTCTCTTGCCTTTCCCTCCCGGAGCTGCTCCTGCCAAAGGACGTTTCGGTCCCCCTTCCTCGTCTTTATCTGCCATTCGCCTCTTTAGCTCGGTCACCTCTTTCATAAGAACACGCAGCATCTGGTCGGTAGTCATTCGCTTTCCCGCTTTCTTGGGCATTCTCCAACAAAGTATCTGTAAAACAAACAAGAAAGATTACAACGCTCAAAATTGGCTCTTCGTTCCGTCTCGAGCTCACGTGCAGCGAGGAGGTGCAGCTTCAGAGCACAGGAACAAGAGGATGCTTTCTTGGCTTGTTGCTCCTTTTATCCGTCTTCAGGGCGGGCGTAAACCCGCCCCTGCCTGCCCCAAGGGCGTGGCCGGCCGCGTCAGTGTCTAGGCCAGCCCACTCCAGGGCGGGAAAAAGGCGCGCCCCGGCTACGCCGCTTCGGGCATACCAGCCGAGACTCGCCTCCCGCCCAAGATGGCTTCCCGGGGGGATCGTGGTACTCCGCCATACGTTCGGGGGGACCGAATGGTCGCCCCTTTCCAGGATTCATTTTGTGCAGGAAGGCACACCTTCCGGCACAAAAAATAATCCCCTGAGGCATTTCCTCTTTCTATGTGTACTGCAGAATGAGGAAGTAACATGAAGAAATAGATATTTCTCCTCGTTACGCCTCACCTGGGGGAGGTGTAGCATTTTGATACATTCCATCTACTACTCTTTTTTTAAAGTTCAAAGTAAAGTTTATTGAAAGTTTTAAACAGTCATATAAACAATTTAAAGAAATAAAAACATGAGATGAATACAAAAAATAAAATACATAATAATGAGAATCAAAAGTAGATAAGAGAAAACAATTCGTAGAATGTGAATACAAAAAATACCAGCTATGAAATACAAATTAATGCAACACTTTTAAATACAATAATAAACAACAGGGCAATAATGTAAGTAATATGAAAAAGAAAAAAGATAATACAATAAGAGGAACTCAAGGAGGTTTAGCAACTTCTAGTTGAAAGGGAGATTTAGGCAGAGAACGAAGTGCACATGAATCAAAAAATGAAGTAACCGGCTCCCATAACTGCTTTCGTTTTGGGGCTAAAGCAAGTGGGTAAACATACGTTGTGTCTAACCTATGATTATAGCAAACAGCGTATCACCAAGCCTGATAAGAGAGTTTAGTGGAATCTTTCCAAGTCTTGGTAATTTGCTGAAAAGCTACTGCAAGAAGTAAGTCAATTATTTTTATATTGAGATTGCAAGGATTCCAAATAGGGGATATACTACCTAAAAAATATGGGAAATATGAAACGGATGTGTAGTGGAATTTTTTTATTAATTTAAGACCATACCTGAACCCAAAACAGGCGAACCAGAGTACAATTGAAGAGCATGTGTAACAGATCTGCTTGAGGAGCTGAGCAGGACCAACAAGCATGTGACAGGGCAGGATATCTTTTATTAAGTGTTAGTGGGGAAAGTAAGAGTCGATTATAGATGAAAAAGAGCGTCTGGATAGTGTTTGCAGCCCTCGATGATTTCCGTAACTTCACCCATAATCTGTCCCAGAGATCTACAGGCCATGAAAGGCCCATGTCAACTTCCCATGCCTCCTCCACCTTTGTCTTGGTGCGTGGTGATGTTGGAGCGTGTAAGAAAGAATAGATTTTTGACGCCTTAGTTCCTCTAGTAAGTAAAGTGGAGTTGAGATATGCTAGGAGACTCCTGAAGTGGTGTAGAGGATGACTGGATATGCAAATCATATGCGGACTGAAGTGCTTGTGTTAATCTGAGATAATTGGTACGGAAGGAAGAAGGGAGATGGAAGGATTCTGCAACAACTGAGAATGGGAGAATACACGATTGATGAAATAATTGATGTACCCATATAAGACCACAACTTCTCCAGGACTTCCAGAAGAAAGGTTTATTATTTATTAAAATCGATGAGTTGTGCCATATAGTTTGCTCGTGAAAGGAAGAGATTAAAGGAGGCGGTAGAATTTTTAAGGTATATTTGAGAATCGGAGTAGAAATAGACTGTGGGGAACGAGAAAAAGAGAGGTTTTCTGGGAAAGAAAAGGGAGATATATATTCCAATTCCAATGTTGTCCAAAGGGGGGAGAAAGTGGGAGAACCATCTAGCCATCTAGAAGCTTGGTTTAACAAAAAAGATTTATGATACAAAGAAAAATTTGGGAAATTCACTCCACCCTCAGCCTTTGGTCTTGTTAACTTGGATAAAGACATGCGGGCCTTTTTGCGACCCCATAGAAATGAAGACAAGATGGAGTTAATTTTCTTGAAATTAAATAAAGGAATAGAAAATGGAATGTTAGAAATCATAAATAAGATCAAGGGGTAAAGCATCATCTTGATCGTATCCAATCTACCCAACCAAGAAAGATATAAAGGATGTCATTTAGTGGTAAGATCTGTCAGTTTTTTAAGGCAATCATCCATACAACGTGAAACCGAACCTGATAGAGTGGGAGTGAAGTGAAAAACCAAATATTTGATGCAATTAGGATTCCACGAAAAACCAGAAGAGATGAAATCCGATTTATAAGTAAATTTGGTGAGAGGTAAAATTTCACACTTATCTTTGTTTAATTTGAAACCTGAAACAGAGGGAAATAAGTTGACTTCAGTTTAAAAAGCATGTAGCGAAGTGGTGGGTTCAGACAAAAACAATAAAACGTCATCTGCATAAGCAGCCATTTTAATTGTGGATTTATGAAGCGTAAAACCCTTTATGGCAGCATTTTGACGGATTCGCAAAAGGAAGGGTTCTAGGGCAAGATTAAATAGGAAAGGAGAAAGAGGACAACCTTGGCGTACCCCTCTGGCAAGAGGGAAATAAGAAGAAATACCCCCATTCACTGCAATAGCAGCTCTAGGGTGCGAATATAAAAGAGAAATGAGGGTCAAATTCGTGGACCAAACCCAAACCATTTCAACGTTTGGAAAAGATACGACCACTCAACTCTATCGAAAGCCTTTTCCGCATCTAAGGCAATAGCAGCAATAGAGTGAGAGGAGTGCGAAGTCTTGGAGAGAATGTCAAAGAACAATCTGGTATTATCTGAAAGCAATCTACCCTTAACAAAACCAGACTGCTCCTTCCCTAATAAATCCGGTAGGAGGGATTCTAAAGGAAGCGCCAAGGATTTAGAGAAAATTTTGTAATCAATATTTACCAGAGAAATATTCCATCTACTACTTATAGTAAATCTGGGAATGCACATAAATGCATGGGTGGGGACACAGTAACGTGAGGCAGCGACTTGAACTGCCTTGTGTTACTCCAGATCTATCAAGCCACGGAGGGCCACGCCAGGTGGCCTTGCATTGCTTGGTAAGTCTGACTTTAGTGTTGAGTCACCCTTGCGCCCCCTTGTGCGGTGCAAGGGTGATGCAGCACTATGATATATCTGGCCCTCTGTATTTTGTGATTGGTATAAATCTGAGATGCTCATGACATTTGCTCCAGAAGAAATCTGGCAACTTGATCTCAAACTAACTTGTCAGTAGCGTTGGAAAAAGTAATTTGGGAGGTAATATTTTTGAGTGGCTCTCATGTGAATGGAGTTGACAAATATTTTCAAAAGAGAATCTTGACTTAATCATTATGAATTTTGCATGCAGTGGCTGGCGTATATCTGAGATGCTCGCGGTCATTTTCTGCGGAGGACATCTGGGAGCTGGATTGCAAATTAACTTGCTTTAATTGTTGGAGCACGCATTTAGGGTTGGTGACAAGCATTTACATGTTTCTTTCTCTCCTTCTAGCATGTAAAAGGACTGAGGTAGCAGACATCATGTTCTTGGTGGATGGATCAGCAAGCATAACAACCAGCCAGTTCACATTAATGCAACGCTTCATGGAGTCTTTGGTCAACGACTCTGTGGTTGGAAAAGACCAGGTCCAGTTTGGGGCTGTTGTCTACAGCACAGACCCGCATGAGCAATTCTTTCTGAACACCTACTCCACCAAGACAGACGTCCGTAAAGCCATCTTCAACATGAAGCGCATAAAGGGGTTCACTTACACAGCAACGGCTCTGAACTACACACACGAGAGATTTGCGGTAAAATATGGTGGCCGCCCAACGGTGACCAAGATCCTAGTTCTAATTACAGATGGTGAAACCACCAAGTATGACAGGCCCAACCTTGAGCCGGCGGCCAAGGCTTTAAAGAATGATGGCATCGTGGTTTTCGCTGTTGGTGTGGGCGATGCTAAGGTGGAAGAACTCCAGCTGATTGCTGGGGCACCAGATCGGTGGTTTATGGTAACAAATTACACAGGATTGGAGCAGCTACATGATAACATCACCCATATTGTATGCAATAACTCCAAACCAGGTAAGAGCAATTCTTAAAGTAAAAAATGTTAGAGCCCATTTCTTTCCCCATGGCGGAGAGATTTGGCTTACCATTTGTGAGCAAAAAGTAGCATTTTCAAGATCACAGAGTGGTATAAAAATGTACATGAACAGCAGTATGATACCATTTACTATGGTACATGGGGAGATAATGGTGTGCTAGAATCTCAGGATGTCTTGCTACCACTCGGATACCGAGATAAAGTCTCATGTTTGAGATCAGAGCAGTTTATGATGAGCAATTTTTTGAGCAAATAATTTTCTCCATAATTTGAGAAAGATTTAATATTTAAGCTTTATGTGCGGTTTCACATTCATTGATCTTGGTAGTCAACTTCTCAAGGTACAAGTATGGCTTATGCAAAAATGGGAATATTTCACAACAAGCGTGTATTCAAAAACGTAACCTTTATATTGTGGTGGTGCTGGCCTAGGACTACAACCCTGTATTTCCACCTCATTCTATGAATATAGGCATATTCCTTGGCTCTGCTGGCCACATGTAGCAAGGGATCCAGCGCTGCTGTGGACAATATCCCTCCGTGCATTAGATAGTAGATATGAAATCGAAATAACTCATGTAAAAGACCTACCTGGCAAGTGCGGTGCGTGGTCGTTATTCCTCATTCTGAAATTCAAAATTCTAAAAAGCTGCTCTGATTGCTCTCCAGGAAAACACTGCATCTGGTGGTATTGGTATTTACTGCACATGGAATTATTTCAATTGCGCCCATGCATTAGAAGGAATAAAATACCCTGTTGCACGTCACCTCAGAGTTCCATGATCCTATTATGAAACTCCTCAGTGACTTGCAATATCCCTATAAAACCAGCAAGACGGGTACGTTATCCCACTTATAATATATTGCACTTGTTAGGCTTTGTAAGAACACTGATGCATTTCTGAGTGACCAGTTTCATAGGGATCAGAGCCACTACCCCATTGTTAATTAGTTAAAATGCACCATCTGAACATTTTCCATCCCACTCATTAGCAAAAGTGTGCGGATTTGACCTATTCTTCTGTATTAGTGATTTGAGAATTATTTTTAACAAATGTTTATAAATGGCTGTTCCATATGTGTTCTTCTTTAGGGTAAAACTATGTAATCTGTATCTTTTTATGGTACAATATTTGTTGATTTGTTGTTTTCTAGTGTGATTCTAGGACATGAACATTTCAAATGGTAAAGTTTTTCTAAACAAATGTGTCAATTATGTAAAATATGGAATATTTTAAACCCCCAAAAACAAAAATTATGACAAACATTTCCTTTGTACTTTCTTTCTAGCTTGTGCACAAGAGCAGGTCGATGTTGTTTTCCTAGTTGACGGCTCAGCAAGTATCACACTTAGTAATTTCACCACCATGAAACGCTTCATGAAGGACATTGTGTCAAGCTTCACCATTGCAGAGAACAAAGTGCGTATCGGGGTGGCGCAGTACAGTAAAGAACCTAGGAAAGAGTTCTACCTAGATGAGCTTTATTCCAGCAGCGATATTGACAAGCGCATTGACGACATCAAGCAGCTGAAAAGCACAACTTTCACTGGAAAGGGTCTGAAGTTCGTCAGGCGGTTTTTTGACCCGGACAATGGTAGCCGCAGGAACCAAGGGGTGCCACAGTACCTAGTGGTCATCACAGATGGAAACTCAAATGACACGGTGGAAGAGGAAGCAGCCACTTTAAGAAGACTGGGAGTAAATATTTTCACAATAGGTATCGGACTCCTAAACTCATTTGAGCTTATCCAAATCGCTGGCACCCCTAAGAACGTGTACACAGTGGAGAGTTTTGGCGTGCTTGATACCATCACAAGGCGCATTGTATCTCAGATCTGCGAGCCAGCGGATCCCCCATCTCAAGGTAAGCTTTCTCATTTGATTTAAGAAAACCTCCATTTCCAAATTTATCAAAGATTCTACATAAGGTAAATCTTAATAAAAGCATTATTTTAATATGTGAAACCTGAAGATAATACCCACAGTGAGGTCCTGAGGGCTGGACAGGCCTTTTATCCCACCACGCATTTCCCCGGTGGACCAGAACACATTTAGTCCAGTTTTGAAAGCCGAGGACCGCTCCTCAGTCCTCACTTTCCCCAGCTCCCTCAAGGTTAATAGCAGCTGGTCAAGGGAGACTCCAAGAGAGACAGTATGTGAGGGAATGCGAAGAATGAAAGAAAGTGATCAGAGAAGAAGAAGATAGAGAAGGAAAGTGCATGGATACGAAGGGATAAAGGCTAGTTTAAGACTTTTTCCAGGGCTGCTTTTGGTATTCCAGTCCAGCCCTGGAGGTACTTTAAAATAGGACTAGGAAAACTAATCAAATCTGTCCAAACTCAGATTCACCTGCATTTGCCTGCACTTTCAAGTACAGCAAGCATTTCCTGTGGTTCCTTGGGGGTTGCAAACAGACCATTCATATTAGGTCTGGCCAAAAGACAGACCTGTTTTCCCAAAAATATTATACAGAAAATACATACATAAATATGGGCTCCCAATCAGCACTCCTTCACTATTGTTTGTTGACATGTCCCTCAAATCATACTCCTTCCCACCCCAGCAATAGGTTATAAACCAACAGACCAGCCCACTACAACCATTGGATACTTCCACTCAGAGTGAATGCATGTTGTCCTTGCACATAAACTCGAAATAGCCCCCTCCCAAACGGAAATTATTTGACATTTGTACTTCCCAATTACTGCTAGTCTCTATTTATAGTAGAGTTAATGCAACTATTTTTTATAACTCTCAAGACATTTATTGTAAATTACAATGCTCAATCCTCGCTATAAACCAATATAAATAATGAATCCAATAGAATACAATCGGAGCTGGTTAAAATTGTACAAGTGCATATGAACATTTACATATTAAAGCCACAGCCCCCTTCAGTTTGGTCCAGGTCATTCTTCAGAAGGCTGCAGTAACATCATTCTCCCCTAGAGGAAGCTACAGGCTATCTAGTGGCAAACTGAGGTTGATGTAATAATTTCAGTAGTAAGAATTTCAAGGCTTTTGTATTTGACTTTTTGAGGAACACCTAGTAAAGACTTGTTGAACTGCAGCATAATTAAAGAATTTCAACGCTTTTGCATTTGACCTGTGGAATTGCATCTTCTCAGAAGACTATCAACGCTTCTGCATTAGACTGCATGAGGGACCCCTCGACTTGTGGAACTGAAGCTTGGTTAATAATTTCAGTGCTTTTGTATTTGACTTGCGGGTTTGCAACTTCAGAAAGACTATCAATACTTTTACATTTAGCTTGTGAGAGACATAAAGTAACAACTAATGGAAGTGCATCATTGTGGAACTGTTAGACACTTTGGCTAAACATATATTGTAAATTACAATCAGTTTGTGCAGGTAATTCATCACAAGGCTGCAGAAATGCCATTCTAATGACTAGATTTTGATTTTGACTTGAAAGGAACACCTACTAACCACTAGTGGAACAGCTGCTTCAACTGAAAAGTTGAAAATGTTTGCATTTGACTTTTAGAGGAATCCCTTAGAAAAACTTTCAGAACTTAAAGAATTTCAATGCACTTGGCTCATGAGAGACCTTGCATAACACTAATGGCCCTACAGCCTTGAAGACTTCTTACAGACACACACTTCTCAATGACTGCTAGACCCTATGTATAATAGTGTTACAGCAAATATTTTTATAAATCTCAAGACATTTATTGTAAATTACAATATTTATTTCTCATTATACACCAGCTCGAATAATTAATGCTATAGAAAACAGCTCGAATAATTAATCCTATAGAAAACTATCACAACTGGTTAAAATTCCAAATATATGTATGCAAATTTACATATTAAAGCCACACACCCTCAGCTTGGTGCAGTTCATTTTTCACACAGATGCAGTAAAGCCATTCTTCCCAAGAGGATGCTTAAGGACACCTAGTGACGACTAGTTGAACTGCAGCTTAATTAAAGCATTTCAATGCTTTTGCATTTGACTTGTGAGGGACACTTAGTAATTAGTTATGGAACTGCAGTTTTTTGTACTAATTTCAATGCTGTTGCTTTTGATTTGTGAGGGACACTTAGTAATTAGTTATGGAACTGCATCTTCCTGAAAGAGTATCAAAGCTTTATTAGAGTAGCAAAAGTTGCATGCACGCTTTTGTGTTGAAGCTACAACCCCTCAACTTTCTGAAGGACATTGTAAGCAGTTGCATCTTACTCAAGTGGGACATTTAGTAACAACAAACATTTTTGCAGCCTTGTGACAGACTTGTTAAGTAGTTGCTTCAGACTTGAGAGGTACATCTAGTAAAAATCTGAATGGCCACAGTCTTGTTAAAGATTTCAAACAGTCTTTTCCTGACTCGCAAAGGAGATCTAGTACTTGAGGTAAGTGTAGTTATGTGAAAGGCCAGGCTGATTGGTTTTGCCTATGCTTGTTACTATTTTCTGGAGAGGTGATGCACCTGCAAGGCAGTGAGTCATTATTTTTTTTTATTTTAAAGCAGTAAAGTTGAGTTCAAGTAATGCAAGGCAATATCTTTTTTGTGTTTTTAACATTACAATGTGGTGTTAAAATATGACTTTCTTTCTTTCTTATGGGCACATTACATATTTAAAAACACTGAGGAAAGTCTCTCCATTAGTTCACAAGCACAGCAGACAAATGAAACAGGGTGGCTTCTGCATACCCATTTTTATTAATAATATTTATATACTGGGTTCCTTTATCCATTAGCTTTTTTGACTCAGGATCCTTCAGCCACTGACTTGCGATATTATCAATCATATATTGGTGCAGCCCACACCAATATTTTAGTATCATCATCATCCCGTTAGATGTTTCGGTGTATCCTTCCACCTCAATTGGGACATAACTATTTTATGTATAAAATATACTCTCATCATCATCCTTTTTATTACATTCACAGCTTCATGTCATAGATGCATTGTTAGGAGAAAGCAATACTTTTTACTGAAAGAAATTAATGGGGGAACCTTCCCTGGTCCCACCAAGCTGCACAGCTGTGCGTTCATCCATATATTAATCCTCTTATTTTAACCATTTTTCAACACTTCTGCACCTCTTTGTTAACTGACTATGTGGCTAGTCAGTTAACAAAGAGGTGCAGAAGCACACATTACGAAAAAGATGAAAGGTGAAATTAAGCGAACATAGTTTGCCATTGAGGTTTTTTAAAAGCTATGCATGTCAAGATACCCCTGACGAAGGGAAATCGTTTTTCCCGAAATGCATTGGGTGATTCTAATAAACATCTTGACATGTGGAACCAACCTGTGCCCTTACGCTTGGTTATGATCTGCGACAAAGATATGGATAAAACTAATTGAATGAAGTGCTAAAAAATGGTTAAAATAAGAGGATTAATATATGCATGAACGGTAGAAAAAATATGGCTGAATTTAATTCATTGGATTCATACTAAGGCACGGCTGTGCAGCTTGGTGGGACCAGGGAAGGTTCCCCCCATTAATTTGTTTTGAATGCAGCGCAAGAGGCGAAGCGCAGAACAAGTTTGCACGCCAAACAAGTGGAATCACTTTAAATACGGTATAAAAAGAATAAACAAAGAAAAAAGGAGCGCATCTCACCACCCTATCATTTTTACTGAAAGAGGCATTTTTTTTTAGATCTGGGACTGCTTTAACTGCTGCCCTATGTTTTCCAAACAAAATCATACAGGTACTGTCATTCAACCTTCCTAATCAATTGAGGTGTCTTCCACATGTGTCTCCGCCCACAAAAGCATAAATTGTGGCGCAATAGGCCATTCCAATCCAGCCATCAGCTCTTCTTTCTGTGAGTGGGAGCATTTTACATATGCATATCCGGCTACAAAACCACTTCATGGCTGGGCTGGTGGGCCAGTGTCGGCTTTTAATTGTTTTAATTTCAGTTTTGCAACAACTGATTTTTTCACTTTTTTGTAGTCTTATACATGCCACTCTAGACAGCGGCATTTTACGTCTTATTATTTTCATGTTTATTACTTATACTTGCAAACAAATAAAATAAAATATTAGAGCATCAGAGGCTGCCAAGGCCCACCCTTTTGGCTTTACAAATGCTTGTTATACCATTTTGTCAGAAATTAAATGCACTCCTGAACTAACCCAGTTAGAGCAGCACTAAGAAGTCCAGCAAAGAATGCCTAGGTGGTAGTAGAGGATTAAACATGGCTTTCCCCTGCATTAAACCCTAAAATTGAGTTGCTTAATAACGCATACCACTAGACAGCAGCAGAGCGCAGCAATATTTGAAGTCAGTACAATATTTAGTTTGACATTTAAGAGGTGTATATGGTGTTTTTTCAGAACAACTTCAAATCCCATTTTTTAGTTTATAAATAGAATTAATGATGCTCGTATTACACTTAAGTTATTTATGATCTTGTACTGCACCTCAAGGAAGTGACATACATTCAAAGATTAGCAAGAGAGAGACTGCTGCTTGAAAGAAAAAAAACATTGGCAAGGCCAATAGCTCCGTGTTTAATGTTTAGATTGTTGGAAACACTGACATGCCCATGAATGAGGGGCCCATTAGCTTTGGAACTGTTTATCCAAGAAAATTGTACACATGTGGATTTACTCATATGTAGATTCACCCACTAAAAACAGTGAGCGGAGACATCTAAGATTACATTTACAAGTGCAATCTTACTAAGAGTAACTTTATACTCATGGCGGAGATGTCCACCAGCTCTTCCTATGGTTAGGTATAGTGAAAATAATAAACTTCAGACATTTTTAAAGAAATACAATTTTAGGTAGCAACCTTTCATGCTTGGAAATCTCCCCATAGGAAAGATAGGGCACGCGGAGGTGAAGATTTACACATATGTTTGTAAATTGCATTTTGTAGTAAGTGGCACCACTTTAATACTACTTTGCATACTACACAAGGCAGTTTCTACAGATTTAAGACAAGTAACCAACTGAGAGAATCAGAAGAAAAGGTGCCTCTCTCCTACCCAAACTCAATAACAGGTGGTGAACTCAGCCCTAGAGACAGTTGAAACTGAAAGTGAAACAGATAAGTGTCCTCACCTGTCCCAACCCAGACAAATAGATGTCGTCCCTGGGTCCAGTTACATATTCAACATTTCTAAGTCCATATTTCAGGCTCCAGCCGTGGCATAGCAAGACCTTGTGCCGCCTGTGGTGGTTCCTGAGTATGCTGCCCGCGGAGGCCGCATGTATGAGCAGGGTGGAGGGTGCTGGGGATTTCTGCAACGACCAGCCTGCAACAACGGCTGCAGGTGAAAGCGGGGGAGGGGGAGCCACTGCCCCCAAAACTCGTGCCACCAGGGGTGGACAACCCACCCCCCTTGCTACTCCACTATGTCATGCCCATATCTCACAAAAAGTTACTCTCTTTTTCAACAGCCCACACACAGATAGATAATTCTATGTGATGTTCTCTAGCGTTGTAAATAGGGGCACAATCTCTCCCAGTTCGGCCTTTGAGAAATCTGCAAATCATTCCTGTTGGCATAATCTCCAGCACCTCCCAAATTTCATGTTTGGTGAAACATGCAAGAGATTTTCTCCTTGACTCTGTCCCTTGCCCGTGTGTTCTATAAATGTTTGTGCAAGGGATCCCCTCACAGAGAATAGTTATTTAAAACATTTGCAATTGTTTGTGAAATGTGCATATTTTGCACAAGAATTACCCTTAAAAATGTCATTTTGAATGAACATATATGGTTGCCTGATGACATAACGCATGCTTTACCACACATGCACTTTCCACGTATGAATTTTCCACTCATGCTTTTACCATGCAGGTGCCTTCACCATACATGCCTTTCCCATGCATGGTTAGTATCTATAATATAATATAATTTAATATAATATAGTACCCATATATATATATATATATATATATATATTACCCATCGGCAATCGCCACTGGGTAGTTTTGGTTAGGTCAGCATTTTCTTAGGAAATGTCCTTTTTGTTTTGCTTATAAATTCTGCACTGTTTGATGAATCTACCCAAAACTCTCCAAACAAGTGTTTGTTTTGCCTAGTTTTTGCATGGAAAAGTTTGATGTGGCCCATCAAGCGGAAGCCAAGAAAAAAGGGGGTCCCAAAACACAAAATCCCCATAGACTTTTGTCAGAACCGTTTTTGCAATGACTGCTGAATGGCATTACATCAAATGTGTCAGGACCCTAGATCTTGGTTCGCAGAACTTGCTTTTTTATAATTTGAGGTAAATCCATTCAGTAGTTTTGGAGAAATTAAAGTTAAAAAATATATGTATATTTGGAACGGCTGGGTCCAAAGAATTCCTGCGAGAGACTTGTGAGAGCGCCAGTTCAAAAATGGAGCGTTGTGATTGGCACAGGGAGCTTTTTTCCCTTGAACCATCTCGCTCTTGAAATGGCTGTGGGAGGCAAGGGGTTGGCTGCCTGCAGGGAGTTGGACGCATGGTCTGGCTAAAAGCCAGGCTCTGCAGTTAACCCCAAGCAACGCATGGCAAAAGGCCATACGCAGCGTGGGATTGGCTGCCTTGGGGGGTGGGGGTTGGCTGCCTCCAGGTGGGTTGGCCAAAGGGCCTGGCTACTGGCCAGACCTTGTGGCCAACCGCCTGCTGAAAGACCCAGGCCATACCTTGTGGCCAACCCCCCAGCTGAAAGCTGTGTGCAGTGTGGGTTTGGTTGCCTGTGGGCGGTTGGCTTTACGCATGGTGATAAAATATTACTTTATGTTAAAAAGTTCAGTATTAAAAGAAATTCACTGAAAAAAACAAAGGTTAAAGTAATGTTAAAGTTAGGTGAACATGTCAGTGACAACATTAATGTTTTGAACTCAAATAAACCACAGAAATTCACCAGTTACAGTTAGCAGAGCTAACTATAACTCGCAACCCCGCCATGCACTGTTGATGACCTCACATATTACATCACTAATGACATGTTCTGTGACATCATTTATGTTTAGTTTATCATCCCACCCCCTAAGATGATCGTCCATTGAAATGCATGAGGAGCTGTTTTACATCTGTAAAATACGCACAACCGCCAGTGTTTGTTACATTTACTTTTTTATATTTATATGCATACTATAGAGAAAGCAATCCTTTTTACCACTTTACCCGGTATATTTAAAGCCAGAAGGGCGGGTTTAAATGCGAAAAACATCTTTTGTTCATGTAACGCATGTAAACAACGTGTGTGTGTGTCCCTGTGCATACATTCACACGTTACTAACGCATCTTCCGTGTCCACCCTAAAAAAGATATTTAAAAATCCACTAGATGGCAGCATTGCATAAGCAGTAAACTACTAGGTTCTCAATGTGCAGGGCAAGTTAGCTCTGCATATAACTTTAAATAGGAGAAGGAAGCATACTGGCAAACATTTTCAGATCTTACCACGCATCTTGGTGTTTTTTATACATAATTAGAAAACACAAGATAAAACAAAGCATTTTTTTCATGGTGGCTACAATGGCCCCGAGCTGGCCACGTTCCCGAGCAGCTACTCTCATCAAGGGGCAATCTGTACAGGGAAAGGCTGGCATGGGGGCAATAAACATGAGGTAAAGTGGACCTCGCTTCAGTGCAAGAGACTGGCCTGATATAGAGTTATTACAGGGGAAATAGGACATAATTCACTTGTAATAAGGTGGCCTGGATATCCGTCCCACCAAACTGTTTCTCAGGCCCTTAGTTGGCACCGGGTGTAACTGAAAAAATTGATTCAATGTGCCCACCCCCTCCCTGAAGCCCTCCTGGACATCAGTCAGTGTGCTCTTGGGCATAACTCACTCCTGGAGACAGATGGCTTCAAGGCGCCTTTGCTTGCAGTATTAGTGTTGAGTCCAAGAGAGACCGTCCAAGAGCTAGCATAATTAAAGGGGTAATGAGGTTATGGTTTGGATTAGGTTTGGTTTTAGGGCAGGAGCTAGGCCCAGTCTTCTGGTTAGAACAACAGTTGGTATTTAGGTTAGGGTTCGGGTGGGGTTATGGTTTTCATAAGGTTTGAGGTTGGGGTAGGAGGTAGGAGGTAGGAGAGGCAGGCTTCACCTTATAAAAGTGGACAAGATGGCCGCCTGGTAGGAGCTCTAGGTTAGAGCTCCGAGTGCTTGGGATTCCATTTTTTGGATTTAATCCCTGTTAGCACCCAGCATCCCGAGGAACGCAACTGCAACTTAAATACCACAAGTAACAGGAACATTTGCATCAAGTAACTGGAACATTTGCAGCACCCTTACCTGGCTGGCGGTGGCTGGAGTATTCTGAGGGTCCCTCATCTACACGGAGGCTGTGATCGCGGGAGAGGACCGAGTCGCCCCCGCCTTCTCCGGACACCGGGCTGCCCCTGGCCATCGGCGGAGCTTGGGACGGAGCCTGCTGTGGCGCTGCCTGGAGCCTTCTTGGGGCCCCTGATCGCCCCCCCCCCCCAGAGGCTGGGACCGTCGCACGAGAGGACCGAGCGGTTCTGGCCATCAGAGGCGTCCGGTACGCCTGTGGGCACCGCCACCGGCTGCAGGGGTCGGATTGTTGGCCTGGACTCCTGCGGCTTCGGGGAGATATCGGCGGGGTCTGGAAGGACGACGGACGACTGGAGCTGCCCCCATCTGCACCGGGAGCGGGAGGCGATCGGAGGTGTGGCGCCGCCACAGGAGCTGCCGGAGTGGAGCCCTGAGGCGGGCGGGATCCGGGGGGACGACGACGGACGACAGGAGCTTGCCCCGTCTGCGCCGAGAGCTGGAGGCGATCGGAGGTGTTGCGCCGCCGCCCAGGGGAGATGCCTCAGCAGAGGCACCCCCCACATGGTCGCACCGCCCGAATCCCAATAAATTCAGACCACACCAGTTTATTTTATGGAAGAATTAAGGCCGCAGTTTATTAGGCATTTATCACTTACAAGCGATCCTTTACAAGCCATTATTTCTGTTTTGGCGACCGTGCGTCCTTACACAACCAGCTCTGCACTGTGCCCTACATTCAGTGCGGCTCTCTTTACAAAGTGACTTGTCCCCGTCCTTAATCACCAATGCCTCTGCACTGTGCCCTACATTCAGTGCAGCTATCCTTGCCCAGGCCACCCCCTCCCTGGGACAAACCTTTTCCTTTCTCTCCGGGCAAGCTTCTGCTTCCGGCCCGACCGGGTAACCTTTTACCTCCGGTTTCCACACACTCCTTGGGTAAGCGTCTGCTTTAACCCAAACCGGATGGCCCCCCTTTGCATCCGGTGTCCAATCACTCCCGGGTAACCAGCCGGTTCCCACCCGGCCGGGTGACCTTTTCACTTCCGGGGCCCACACATTCCCTTCCGGGTTGGCGTTTGTCCCCGCCCCCCGCCCGCGTTGCGCCATTAATTGTTTACTTCCGGTTCACCTGAACACAGGGAGCTCAGGGAGCTTGCCAGTGACCCCCTGGGTCCCGCCTGCCCCATTTGTAGTCTGAGCCCTCTGCGCCACCTGCTTTTTGTATTCTTCTTGGATCGCTTTGTAAGTACCGCCTGTTGTCCCTTCTTCCGAAACCACAGGATCTCTTGTAAGCCCCATATGCCTCTGCGACTACTCTCACCTCTTTTGTCTATCCCCCCCTTCAATTCCTGTCCCTCCAAGGGTGGGTGGGCGGGTCTTCTCCTGCCAAAATTCCCCGGAGAAAAGAGGGCCTTGTGCCCGGTGCCCACCCTTAAATAGCCCTTATCCCCCTACACATTCCTACCTTAAATTTATGGCTGAGCTGGCCCAGCCCCAATGCTTGGTGGGCCCGCTCCTTCTCTTTCCCTGCCTTTGCTCCCCTTATCTCCAGCCAATCATTGGGTGCTCGGGCTCTGCCTCCCGGGGGTGGCCTCCACTGAGACCCCCGGTCCAGCCACTGTCCCCCCTCCCCCTGGGGAGTGGGGGGGGCCGAACCAAGGGGCACAGCAGAGGCACCCCCCACATGGTCGCACCGCCCGAATCCCAATAAATTCAGACCACACCAGTTTATTTTATGGAAGAATTAAGGCCGCAGTTTATTAGGCATTTATCACTTACAAGCGATCCTTTACAAGCCATTATTTCTGTTTTGGCGACCGTGCGTCCTTACACAACCAGCTCTGCACTGTGCCCTACATTCAGTGCGGCTCTCTTTACAAAGTGACTTGTCCCCGTCCTTAATCACCAATGCCTCTGCACTGTGCCCTACATTCAGTGCAGCTATCCTTGCCCAGGCCACCCCCTCCCTGGGACAAACCTTTTCCTTTCTCTCCGGGCAAGCTTCTGCTTCCGGCCCGACCGGGTAACCTTTTACCTCCGGTTTCCACACACTCCTTGGGTAAGCGTCTGCTTTAACCCAAACCGGATGGCCCCCCTTTGCATCCGGTGTCCAATCACTCCCGGGTAACCAGCCGGTTCCCACCCGGCCGGGTGACCTTTTCACTTCCGGGGCCCACACATTCCCTTCCGGGTTGGCGTTTGTCCCCGCCCCCCGCCCGCGTTGCGCCATTAATTGTTTACTTCCGGTTCACCTGAACACAGGGAGCTCAGGGAGCTTGCCAGTGACCCCCTGGGTCCCGCCTGCCCCATTTGTAGTCTGAGCCCTCTGCGCCACCTGCTTTTTGTATTCTTCTTGGATCGCTTTGTAAGTACCGCCATGCCTCGCCGGTAGCTATCGCTGCCTGCGAGGCCCCCCCCATGCCTTAACTGCGGCCCCATTCTTGCAAACTACCAACAGCCCCTTGCATACAACACTGCTAGCATATTTCGTAGCAGGACATCCGTCCCAGTGTCAGAAAGGTACACCCCATCCGCTCTGTAATACTGCGGCTGCCGCAAGTTAATCAGAGTGTGCCTGATAATCCCTAAGCCTGCCCCCTTTAGAAATTTGACCATCAAGCTATTTAGCCTCTTCCTTGACAACTCCATGCCATTTTGGGAGCGCGCACCAGCCCATACCATTCTAGGAATAATCTCGGACCATACTATTTCCGTTGAGCCCATGCACTTGGCTAAATTGGTGAGATCCTTCTTTAATGTGTGAAGCAGGTCACCCCGCCCCCTCTCTGGAAGATCATTTCCCCCTAGATGAATTACTAAAATACTCGGATCCTTCGCACCTGCGCGCAATTCCTCAATGACACCCCACAATTCTCTCCAGCGCAAGTCCTCTTTTCCGAACCATTGCACCCTTGTCCGTTGAAATGGGAACGTAGCATTCCACCCAAGGCAGTGAGCTCTGTTAGCCGCCCTGGACACGTATGAGTGTCCGATGACCCACACTGTTTTGTATTCTGTGAATTAGAACAGAAGCACGGAAATGTTCAGTACACGTCACCCATCATCCTTTTATTATACATAAACCTTGCTGTACAGCATGTATATCAGATCCCCAATTGAATAGCCGCAACACATGTCTTTCCAATTTCCTTATCTGTCTGCTGTTGGGCGAATGTACCCCTTAAACCTGTCCGATTCCCATCTGCCTATCTGTTTTATTCCTTCCGCAGACATGCCCTCCTGGAAGGCTGTGGTGGCTGCCCCAATGCGAAATGAATGTGTAGTGTAGTGACACCTTTGGAGCCCGGATATTTGCACCGTTGCTGCTAACACCCTTTTAAACTGATAAAGTGTTAACGGAGTCCCATCCCTGTGAGTGAGGAGGTAGCTGTTCCTATCAGCACCTTCCCGCTCCTGCAAGTACCCTGTTAAAAGCGTCACTGGGCAATATGAGCTGTGCCCCTCCATCCTGTTCAGTGTGATGCACTGTCCCCTTCCCACCTGATCTGTCTTAGATTGTCGCACCAGAAGGGACACCTGGTGTGTGCCTATGGATATGTCCTTCACTAACAGGGCCCTGTTGCTTTTGTCCCCTTTCGCCCTGGCTATTAGTTCACTAATGCGAAAGGCCCCAAAAAAGGCCAGAGAAAATGTTAGTCTGAACAACTTACTCTCATACTCCGAGTAACACACCCTAGGGATGTTGTCCATTAAAATTTTTAGTGTGTTAAAATCAATCGGGGACCTGCTGTCCTGCTTCTTGCCTTCCTTTTTGGCCCATCCTTTCAATGCTGCCCTAAGCACAAAACCCTTAGTCGGATCCTCCAAACCCCTTATCTTTGAATAGTATGCTATTGCTGCGAGGTGCTCCCCCACCCATGATCTGGATTTTCCTGCCCTCTTGGCCCACACCACAAACTTTTTGACCCGCATCCCCAGTTGCTGCACATTGTCCGGAAGCATGGAAACCTCCGGCGTCATGTTTTGGAAAGTGTCCACACAGCGCCGATACCGGTGTCTTGTTCCCACCGCTAAAGCCTCTTCAGCCATATTCTGTAGTTCCTGTTCTAATGCATTATTCTCCAGTAATCCTCTTTGAAGGGAGTCATTTCTTGCTGCGCCTCTGGCCATTCTGTACGGAATCTTTCCCACTGCAAGCGAGAAAGAGCATCAGCTGCCTTGTTCTGAAAACCTGGCACATGCTTAGCTGTTATCTGAATATTATACTGGAGACATTTGCTCACTAACTGCCTTAATAAGCCCAATATTACGTGACATGACGCCGCCTGATTATTAATTGCATGGACGGCTGCCATGTTGTCCGACCTGATGACCAAATTCTTGTTAGCCAAGGTGTCTGACCATAATGACAATGCCACTACAATGGGAAAGAGTTCTAATGCTGTGATATTGTTGGTGAAGCCACATCGTCGCCAGGCAGTTGGCCACCTTTTGGCACACCACGCAGACCCCAATATTGCCCCAAAACCTCCTTGCCTGGAGGCATCTGTGTACAGTTGCGCCCTCTCATCCGCCGTCCATAGCGACGGCCATATCCTGACCCCATTAAAACTTTGGAGAAAAGACAGCCACATCTGCAAATCTTCCTTCAGCCCCTTCTTTAACCTGATAAAATGATGTTTCTGAGTCATGCCTGCTGTGGCCCCCGCCAGCCTTCTTGAAAAAACTCTCCCAACCGGAATGACCCTGGATGCAAAATTGAGCTTGCCCATTAACTCTTGGACGTCTTTCAACGTTGCCTTCTCCTTTGCCAATACCTTGTTGATAGCTGCTGCAAAGTCCTGTACTTTCCCCACTGGGAGGCGTGACTCCCCTCCCTCCGAATCCAACTCTATCCCCAAGAATGTTAACTTAGTTGTGGGACCTTCAGTTTTGTCTGCTGCTAATGGAACTCCCAAGCCCTGTGATACGACCTTGAAGGCCTCCAACGCCTGAGCACATTCGGGTGAGTCGGCCTCACCTGCAAACAGAAAGTCATCCAGATAATGGAGCTTGCCACCCACTGGCTGGACTTTGTTCGTGGCCCACTCTAAAAAGGAACTAAATGCCTCAAAGTAAGCGCAGGAAACCGAACAACCCATGGGCATACACTTGTCATAATACAACCTATCCTTGAATTGGAACCCCAGCAAATGAAAGCTGTCTGGATGCACTGGTAACAGCCTGAAAGCTGCCTCAATATCCGCTTTTGCCATGAGGGCTCCCTTCCCCGCCTGCCTGACTAACTCGATGGCTTCGTCAAATGTTGCATAGGAGACCGTGCAAATATCCTGGCTTAGCCAGTCATTTACTGAGTTACCTTTGGGATAAGAGAGGTGGTGAATCATTCTGTATTTGCCTGCTTCCTTTTTTGGAACAATACCTAGCGGAGAAATAATGAAGTTCCTTAAAGGGGCGGTGTCAAAAGGGCCTGCTATTCTCCCTAGCTGCAGCTCCTTTTGTATTTTTTCTGCAACCACTTCCGGAAGCTCCTCCGCTGATCGGAGGTTCTTAGATGATCTGCCCACTAAAGGACCACTGTAAGGTATTTTGAACCCTTCCTTGAAACCCCAAAACAGTAGCTCCCTCTCCTCAATCTTTGGGTATCCATTTAAAAGTGTTGCCAGCAATTCAAAATTTATTGGGGATGGGCCTTTTGTAACCTGGCCCAGACTATGGCTAGCCCATGAGGGTGGCGCCCGCTGCATCTCTAACGATTGTTTTGCATGCCACAGCGGGATGGTCTCCGCCACACTGGGAGCACCCATGCCGAAATCTGCATTGTACCCCCCAGGTGCAATTGCCAGCGTTGAACAGCCGACATGTATTATCCCTCTGTTTACGTTGCATCGGCTGTTTGAAATCATCTGCCCCCTTTGGCCCTCGAAATGCCTGCTGCTGCTCCTGTTGGGGCTGTTGCTGCCTACCCATCATCTGTCCCTGTCCTATCCCTGACCCTGATGAATTATCCACTGTCCTCATGTAGTTTTGACTCTGCTCCCCTTGATGCCCTGCCGTTGTCTGCCCTGCGCCCACTGGGAAGCCTACCGCCCTCAGCGGCTGCTGGCCCCTGCCCGCGTTGAATTGCCCATTTGCGAGCCCATTGCTGCCTTGTTGTAGCTGCCCCCCCGCCTGCATTGTGGACGCTGCACTACCGGTACCCGCCTGCTGGTCAGGCCCCACTTGTGTGAACTGTTGCCCTATTGGTCCCAATTGCTGTTGCAGCGTCTGTCCTCCACTTGCCTGATGCTGCATGGGACCTGTCCATGTATATTGCTGCCCCCCCGCCACCCAGAGGGGCCTGTTGACATGCCCCAACTACCGCACCTTGATGCTGGGACCCCACCATTGATCCATTGCCCGCGTATGCTACCCCCTGCTGAAACTGCACCTGTCCTATTTGCTGCTGTGTGAATCCTGCCCCTACTTGTTGACCCAACCCATACTGCGCACTCACCCGCGAATGCGCCTGTGTATTGTTAGCCGGCCAACCCTGTCCCGCCGACGTTGCGCCCCAGTGCTGTACACCATTGTCTGCGCCCGCCAAACCTATACCATAACCTGCTTTGGACCCCATCTGTTCCATCCATTCCTTAGCCTCTCTTTCATCCCATGAAATAGCAGGTGATTCCTCCATGCGTTGGCGGAAGTTGAGGTCATATTGCAGCCATCCCATGCCTCCGTATCGCCTGAACCTGTCCAGGATGGCTTGGTTGTATCTATTCAACGCTGGACCTTGCTCAGGGAACTTCTCTAACATTATTGCTGCTAGCAGTGCAAATGCGTCTAACCAGTTGTTAATGTTCTCCTCCGGCCTGATCCTCTTCCTATCCTTCCCTTCCTTGCCGGGTCCAGCAACCCGTAGCGTGTCTACCCCCCTGCGCACATGCTCCAGTAGTGTGAAAATATCAATGAACTCTCTCCTCCAAACTCTCTCTTTAACCTCCAGAGGTATGTGCCATGCTTCTGACCGTGGCCCGTTCAGCCCCCCTAGCCCTACCTTCCTTGGCAGCGTTGTATTTCTGTCATTATCTTGTGATGGCTTTGACAAGGGATCCCTTCCCAGGATCGTGGTGCTACTCTTTAGCGCCTGAGCCGCTCCTCTCCTCCCCCCCCCTACCTCGCCCCCCTGTTCCCTGCTCCCTCCCTCCCAGACTGGCATTGGGGAACCCTCCTGTGACCCGCCCTTCGTTGTTTCTTCATCAACCACCACCACCTCCCCCTTCTTTGTACCAATAGGCTTATGCCAATTATCCAACAGTTTTCTAATGACTTCTGACAACTCACCTAAGGAACCACTTTCAGCTGTTAATGCCCCTTGTTTACTCGACTGGTCTTTGCGCAAATGTGCCGCACCTTGTGCATCATCACCCATAAATGCTGTTGCTGTTATGTCCTCTGTGTGTAACCTTGCCTTTTTGGCTCCTGCGACCGCTCCACCACGCCCCCTCGCCTTCTTTTCCATACCCCGTTTTTCCCCTCGTGTCGCTGCATAGGTATGCCCATTAATAGGAAAAAGGTCCCCTTGCAACCCCTCCACGTCCTTGCATTGTCCACCGCCTTCTGGGGCCTGTCCTTGCATTTGAGCCATTGCCAGCTCCCAACCTTCCCAATTCTTTGCCTTTGCTATTGATGCAAAAGTGGCCCACATCTGTTGAGCATCCTGGCCGCTGTTGTATTCCATTCCCGGGACCACCCCGCTAGGTCCAGCCTCCTCGTTTGCTGCTAGTTCCAATGCACCGCCGTGAAACATCCCCTCCTCTCCCATCCTTATCCGGTGTGCCTGGAACAATCCCGTTCGCGTTGCTGACCTAAAATTGAAAAACTGTGTTAACCTTGCAAGCAGCTGTTGTCAGTGTCTTTTCCGCGTGCGAACTCCTTTAGCCCACTAGTTGTGCCGCCCCGACCCCTGCGGTGCCCCGGCCTTGCTGTGCTGTCCTCTGGCCCCCCCGCGGTGTTCCACGACTTTGCCTCGCAGCGCCCCCTTGTCCCTTTACTCACCTTCCGTCACGTCACGACCCCTTGTGCTCGTTCCTGACCCTTTGCCCAGTCAGTGACCTCCGCCACTATTGGCCCCACTCTGTTCGTTGCTCTGTCCTTCACTGTCCACTGTATTCGAACCGTATTCACTCTATAAAAGAAACCACATGTTAGTTCTCATCATTGGACACCCTTGTATATAGCTGCCCTCGCCTACCTCCTGCCCTTCACCCCTTTTTCCGTGCGGCAGCCTCTCCGTCTGTCTATGACACGCCCTTAACCCCCTATCATCCTTCTCCCTGCCCCCCTGCCCCCCCCTACCCCTGCCGGCCCTGGTGGAGGCGCACTGGGGAAGGGGGCGGGAGGCGTTAGGAGTTCACCACTCTCCCAACTCGCCCCCCACCCCAAACCCCCGGCCTTAGCCTTGCCCGCTCTCCCCAGCGCCGAATACCGACTCCCCTCCTGGTCCCCCCCCCTTTTATTGCAGTGTTCTTCCTTTACTGCACCCCTTCGCCTTGACCCCTTCCCCTTGTGTGACCTACTCATACTTTCAGCGTCATTACCGTGACATTTCAACCACCATAAGCCACGCATTATACTGCTTCAACTCGCAATGCAGACGTGGGAACCTATAACTCAGACATTCCGCCCATCTGAGCAACGAGAGACTCTACGATGTCTTACCACTGCTGCAAAGTGCCAGTAATGAAAGGTCGCTAGGATGTGAGATATGTCCCCCAACGTGGAGGGGCACTAGGATGTGAGATATGCCCCCTAGCGTGTAACCTGAGCCTACCTCCTGAAACTGAACTCACTTTGCCCGTACGCCAGCCTGTACCTGCAACGCCGCCCTGAAGCCCAAGTTCCAGTAGCAGCGTTGCATGATGTCGTTCCTAAAATAAATTACTAGGCAAGAGATGAAGGACGAATAAAAACACAAACTGTTTTTTTTTTTTTTTTTTTTTTTTTGCGCAGCTATGTCGGCTTGGAAACCACAGGCCCACCTCATTGGAGCCGGACACGAGATGATGAACCTCCGCCTGTAGATGCGAGGTGGGGGGGCGGGTGGGGGGTTAGAGCTGGTGGGCTTGTTACAGAGCACCTTGCTCGTGCATGCAACTTGTGTATTTTTACCTGCACCATGCCCCTTTTTCCGCCTGTCACGCCTTTTGTTATTCTGAAGCCTTTCACACCGTCGCCATGCGTGTGGTAAACATCCATAAAAACGTTCCCCACCCGCCAGCTCGCATCGGCCTACCCGTGTGCCCTATCTCTCCCCCGCCCCCCCCCCGCCCTCTGCATTTGCGAATATTTTGCGCCCTGTATAGCGCCTCGCCCCCCCCCCCAACTCCGCAACACCCCTCCCTATTTTTTCTGTCCGCTCGACGTTAACTAACTTTCTCAAAAGCAGAGTTCAGTCTTTGAATTGCCAAATCACCAGCGCTTACGTTCGTGCTGTACCTTTTGTAACATATTAGTGTGTCCTTACAATAACAAGTAGCTACTATGCCAAATTAATTATGCTTATTACTCGAGCAATGTAATATTCGATCAGGAATATTAGTCCAGGTGATCCCTGTAATAAATCTATTCGAGGATTAGTCAAAGCAAAAACGATGTGAGGAATAAGCAGTCTTTGAAAAGAAAGTGACAGCTGCTAGCGTGAACGTCCCCCAGCTACGATACTGCTGCAATAGAGTGTCGGAATTTCCAGCTGAAACGGACGTTCCCTCAATTAGGTGACAACACTATAGTTTGCACCTGGAAGCGTGAGAAGTGGAAACAACCAACATCGAAGGTACGTATGGGTGTGCATGTGGCGCGGGTTGGCCGAGCCTTGCACACGTCATGTAAGGGTGCCGAGGAGGAGTAAACGCGCGCCTCCTCCAGCTGGCTGCAGAGCAGCGCTGCCTGGCAGGGACCCCAGAGCCTCGGACCCCGATGGCTGCTTCTTTCCTGTCACCTCCGCCCCTTCCTTGCTGCTGGCGAGAAGGATGTCAGCGCCTTCACGCACAGACCTTGGCTCCGAGGCGCTCTCCTCTCGGAGGGGCTCCAGCGCTCCTTGAAGGCCTCGAGCGAGTCCTGGAAGCTTGGGAAGCCCCATCTCTCCATATCAAGCCCCCCCCCCCCGCACCAGTGATGGGAAATACAGAAGGCAAGACTTCTTGACTCCACCACAAAGCAGCACGTGCCCTCGGCTGGCAGAGAACAAGCGCCTCGAGTAGAGCACAGCGCCTCCCTCTCGCCCGCAGTGCTTCTAAGCACAAACCCCGGCAACGAGGCCAAGCGCCTCCAGTAGAGCACAGCGCCTCCCTCTCGCCCGCAGTGCTTCTAAGCACAAACCCCGGCAACGAGGCCAAGCGCCTCCAGTAGAGCACAGCGCCTCCCTCTCGCCCGCAGTGCTTCTCAGCACAATCCCCGGCAACGAGGCCAAGCGCCTCCAGTAGAGCACAGCGCCTCCCTCTCGCCCGCAGTGCTTCTAAGCACAATCCCCGGCAACGAGGCCAAGCGCCTCCAGTAGAGCACAGCGCCCCCATCTCGCCCGCAGCACATGTGCAATCCTTTTTCAGCAAGCAATTTAATTCCCTTTTGCCCTAAAATACGCCGTGTTGTCTAGGATGAGCAATTAGCCATGCAACACATCCCGGCCATCCCACGCAATGAAGCGCTTCATCCTATTCCCTATGACGTCAGCCATGTGCAGAAGCAGTACCTAAGGCAGGCTCAGTCTCGCTGGCTCATTGCCGATCTCATTTGACTGATAGTAGGGAGGGAAGGAAGTGTAGGATGAGCGGCAGTGACGATCTTTGCCCAAAGCACGAGAAAAGAGGGTGGGGGGGGGTCGACACTCTGCTTTCATGTTGTCTTCCTTGGCGCACTTCTGCAGAGACGTCCTCCTCCAAAACGCCACAAGCCACACTATTAACCTTATCAGTGAAGCACTCACACCTTTGTGTAAAGTCTGCACTATATAAAACGCGCCAATTACATACGTAAATTGCACGTCCCTTCGCCTTGAAACTGTGCTCCCGCGCCTTGCCATCCCCGCATCCTCCAAACCGACCAGCTCACCCACCACTCGAATCCGCCCCCCCCCCCTTCTCAAGCTCTTAATGGCGCGTCCAAGCCTTCACGTTTACGCCCCTATCCACGACTTCGCACCTACCCTTCCTTTTATCACTCTCCTCCTCTCTGTCGCCGTTGAAACCTCACAGAAACTTACAACAATTATGCATCAACGCACACCGACACTGGCCCAAAGAAGGCATTGCGACAGCGCCGGACACCCCCCCCCCCTCCAACCTCTGCTTCTGGGCACAGTCGACTCGGGACCCCGTCGGCAGCTCCACTCTCGGATCCAGCCTCCCCCTGCCGCCCCTATTTGTGCTGCTCCAGACACCCTAGCAGCTCTTCTCCATCTTGCGCGACCTCCGTTCCTGAGCCCTCCTTATGCATCATCCTATATCTATTTATTTATTCATCTATCCACGCGCCTCTACACAGCGCGGACTCCCCCCGAAGGCGCCAGTGTTTCTCACTATATTTCACCCCTGCCCCTTACGTGAAGCGCCCTGACACCCCAGGGAAAGTCCGCTCACACAAAATGCACAAACCAATAACCCCCTGACTTTCGTCCACGCTCCGTCATTCCCATCAGCCCGCGTCGAACACCATCCTACATGCGAACGTTATACAGTGAACTGTCTTATGTACTTTATTCACTCGAAAGGAGTTTCGTTCAATTTGCACTAAGTCGTCATATTCCCCCAGCACATCCGCGTTACACACTCCCTTCTCTATCCACCATTCTGCTCACTACCACTGCCGATCTGTGTTTCTGCTGACCCTTGCCTCCTTATTCGACTATGGGGGGGGGAGCGTTCTCAACTTCTTGCCGGCACTTCCAAGGCTCCCTGCCCCCCCCCTCCCCCACTCCCCTTATCTGCCGCTCCCTGCTATGCCTGGTGGAGTGGGCTCCGCGCCCCCCCCCCTCGCCAGCCCTTACCCTCGGTGGCCCTCCCTGCTCTCCTCCTCCTACAAATTCCTTTCCTCATTCCCTGCCTCCTGTCAGTAACCACCTACGCTGTGTCTTCCCTGGCCGCCCAGTCCCGCCCCCCACCTTGTGGCACCCTTACCGTCCCCCGCCGCCTGTTCCTCTCGCACCCTCCCCCAACCCCCCCCAGCCCAAACCCGCCTGAATTTCACCGTGACCGCGCCGGACATTCTAAGCCTCCTTCGTGCTATCCCTTCCTGGCAAGGTGAAACTTATTCCGTTCACTCTGCTAGGACCCCCCAAAGGCCTCCAAGTTCCGTGTTACCCAATCTAAGCCTCATTCCTGCCGTAAACCTTTACTGCCTATTCGCCACGAGTGCCAATCCAACGTCTGCTGATGCTACACATACTTAGCTCTTCTTTATTCCGCTCCCCTTGCGTTGGAGGCCTATTCTCCGAATAGCACTTACCTGCACGTCTCTCCCACGCGCCCCTACCCTAACTCCCCACTTTCTTTCTCC